>NC_040038.1:5974209-6274209 GCF_003713205.1 Coffea eugenioides | reverse complement strand
TATGACCTGTGAAACATTACTAAGAATTGTATCGGTTGGCTAGTATGCGTTACATTCCTGCATGTCTAGAAATGTCAATCTATTTTACTATGAGAATGCGGAAACGTCGACTTTAGCTGACAAGTCTGACTTGGATGTGCCCGTGATTTCCCTTCAAGTGCATTGATTTTTATTGCTTTTTCGCCACACAAGTGCATCAATCAAAGTAGAATATAGGTCTGGAAATTGATATTACTGTATAGTTGGACAGTGTCAACGAAGCTTGTTATGTGGAGATATCAGAGCATCATGAATTCAAAACTGTTGTTGTATGCAGTTGCTAAATCAAAGCCAGATAGTTTATTCTGACTCTCAGAAGGTTTACCATATTAAGCCTATATTGTTAAATTCTGGCTCTCAAGTTGGCCCCCTCAGCTAATCACCATTCTACTTCTCATGATTTTCGTCGAAGGTCCAAGAAAGAGACCAGTTGTATTTCAGACACACTGGATTGGATGCTACATATGTTCCTCCCCACTCGCATCGAACAAATTCAATTGGAAAAGCTTGTTATTGATAGGTTTAATGGCTGCAAGTTGCAGATATCTTTTGCTTGGCGAAGCAACCATGAGCATTGCAGAACAGAGCTGCCTCTCTTCTCAGCCTCATCATCAGGGAAATTTTGCCTACACTTTTTTTTAAGTCTACTCATAATCACACTGCATAGAAATTGAACCCAACTTATAATCACACTGCATAGAAATTGAACCCAACTTTGAACCTTGGTTCCATATCCTTTCTATATCCCCAAAAGTTAGGGTACGTTTGATAAAACAGAAGTCTGAAATTTGAAATCTGAAGTCTAAATCCATTAAGTTATTGAATTGTTAAGTATTAAATTTAATACATTTGAGTGCATAATATATTCAATGATAAGTAAATAGCTTATTACTTAATTTTGGAAGCAAGTTTTGCTTAGAAAATTTAGTATTATTTAATTAAGTCAGATGTTCAATTTTTTGTTATCAAACGATCTGAATATGTTAATATCTGATTCCATTAAGTTTAAATGCTAAACTAGGTTATCAAACAGGGCCTAGTCTTTATTCGATTTGTTCATGGACCTTTCATCCACCAAAGGATCGTTTGGATGAGGGGAAAGAGACCCAAAGCTGCACAAGCGATAGACAAAGCGTAGAAATTGAACCCAACTTTTAACCTTTGTTCCATCATTTCTGTATCCCAAAAGTTGGGCTTTGTTCAATTTCTTCCTCGTGAACAGTGACTAACAGTGTTGTGAGGATAGTGGACTACTAATTCAGGAAGATTTGGCCAGTCCATTGCAGTTAAGTGTGCTACATTAAACTAACCCAAAGCACCAATCCTAGAGCAAGCAGAGGCATGGGGTTTGATCGCATTCTGATATCTCACCTCTTCTCTTATTAGGCATTTGATCTGCTTATATCTTGCCCCATAGAAAATGATACCCAATTGCAGAATAATAGCCGCTGCTAACAATTGAAGATTGGGGTATGCACAACCCCACCATTCTCATTTCCCGCCCCTCTCTTTGGTGGCGTCAACTAACGACAGGCCTAATAGGCTGTTATATACAACCATAAGTTGCACCAGCTTGGATGACATATCCATTAGTTCATCTTTGATACGGTTATACCTATCATAGCAACAGTTCTTCATCACCTACTCCTCTACTGTTTTCTACTACTATGTCCGCCGCTAGTTACGGTGGCTGCGACAGTGTCGAACCCCTGACACCAACTTCCCTGTTTTCCACGTTAGATGTCGACAGCAATGATGGTGGCAGCGTCGCGTCCTCGCCTTCTACTCTGCAGTGGCAGTGGCAGCCCCTCGCTCCTAAGTCCCCAATTGCTTGCCTTGAGACACACCTTTAACTATCAAATCATACTCATGGTTTGCTACATATTTTTGCATGGTATTGGAAAACGATCAAAATCCGCAACAAAATTTGATAGTATGCATATCCAATTGGCTTTGTAATGGTTAATCAAATTGCTGCTTTGTAATGGTTAATCAAATTGCTGCTTTGTAATTGTTAATCAAATTGCTTAGCCGTATTTGTACCGCGCATGGTACGTGAACTATCTACGCCCTCTAATGGAAAACTAAAAATTTATTCCTTTACTATAACAAGCCAATTTAGACCATCTGATGATAAATTAAAAATGAGTTAGTACTGTGTACAACAAAGTAGTGTGCACATGTTGTGCATAGATGTGCACCATTAAAAATAACCATTTTGTTCCATTATCATTAAAATCACTTCCAATTTTGTTCTTATATGTCACTACATACTCGTGCATGCATGCATGTATACATACATACATAAACATACATATATATATATAATACTATTTTTTATTTCAAAGATAGACTTATAGTGCACAGAACCAACTCCATTAGGGTTCTCTAATTTCCCATTAAATGTCCTATATGGACTTTGTATTATGAGAATGAGGGTTTAAATTGTTACAAAGATAAAATTAGATACAACTTTGAAAATCATGGACTAAAATAGTCATTTTTAATAGTGCACATGTGATTAACTTTGTTAGAAAATTTTAATTTTCCATTAGAACTTCGAGATTAGGATTTTTTTAAAAATAAAGATAAGAGATTAAAATGATCACAATCCCAAAGATAGAGGTCCAAAATATCATGTCTCAAATACCATGGGGGTTATTTGTATTTTAGCACAGAGGTGTTTTGTATTTTACCCAATATTTGTTCAAGTTTCAGATTTAAAGATTGGAGGTGAAGTTGGTAATATAGCTGGCTCATTGAGTTATACTGTTCACGTATTGCTTGAATATTTGTTGAAGAAAAAAATGGAATGGAACTGAAACTGAAGATGGGATTGTGAAGTGATTAAAGAGTTTTTAAAATACTCAAAAATATGCTATCCACTGTACACCTATTTTACTTTTTAAGTGAAGAATAAAGACACACTAATATTAATGATCTAAACTTAGAAAATATAATAATATTTTTTAGGCAAACAAATATAATAGTTGAAATCCTAACGGTTAAAATATTTTTTTTTTAGATTATAGAACATAAGTATAAGCTAACTAATATTTTCAAATTATAACAATTCTATTAAGATATATGGTTTATAATTTTGGCCCATTTCTCAAAATTTTCATTACTACTACTACTACTTTTTGTAATATTATTTCATCTTGGATTTAATTGAATAACAAAATACTATTGGACAAAGAATTGCATCTTGGCAAGTATGAACACTGGAGGTGATTTTCTAAAAATTGCACCCTTCAATCTTCATCTTGGCAAGCATGCGCTTGGACAAAACCAACACTTGAATTCATGATCGTTCCAATTTTACAATGCCAAATCTGCCAATTGTATGCTTGCTTTAGCAAGCTAACATATACTAATATTTAAAATAAAACTGATTCAGAGTCTTCAACCGATACCAGATATGAGGGTAGTGGTTGCTGATATTTTGCCATTAGAATTATCAATAGGCAGTCGGAAAACATCATTAAACCTTAAAACACGATGTAAAAATGAAAGCCATTTCAGAATAACGTAATCAGACTCAACAATATGACAGAATGCTAATTATTCTCCAATCACATACTAATAAAAATCAGGGCTTTGCTTTCGAGGATAGGGAAAATCATCAGTGAGCTACCACTCAAAAAGTCTCTGCCTGCAAAACGATCATTGAATGAATCAATGATTATTCCCATGAGTAAGAAAAAAACTATAGAATGCTAAAAAAAAAAAAAAAAAAAAAAAATCAATTTCAAATTTAACTTTGGACTTACACAGGAAAACAAACACAATCACATCTTATTTCTTTCCTGCTGCAATAGACAATGTTTCAATTACTATCACATTAAATGTAAGTTCAATTTGGTTTTAGACGTCTTCATAATAAAAGTATGTATGTATGTAGTGGATTCTACTTGTAGTGTAAATGCAACCAATTGATCTATGGAGTTTGAAAAGAGATTCATCAAAGGCATAGGAATACCATAAATGACTTTCTTCTTTTCAGCATCAGCCAATCATGCCAAAGGTCATCATTCGAAATAAAACGGGCAAGCTGGTGCGATGGCAAGCATGCTTCTCAAGTTCAGTCGCACCAAGAGATTCTGATTGTATTCCCGACCACTCTCGTGCAAAATTGATTGAACCTGGCAAAAAAAAAAAAACCAAAATACCCGGCGAGGAATATCTAGCAAGCCCGCGGAGGTACACGAACCTACCCTACCAGAAGCTTAACGTGCTCATTGAAAACTATTTCACCAGGGACTTTGAAATTCAAGCTTGCATCTGGGCAGAAGATCTAAAGAACGCAGAAGAAATTGTATTGACCTGTCCTAGAGGAAAGGTACTCTCCTGCAAGAAAGAAAGACGTGGTTGTTTCCCATAAGTCCAAATTAGCCAGATAGAAATCCTCGATAGAATGTTAGTTTCTGTGGTATTTCAAGGATTATAGTTGAGTATGCTTTGGCATGCAGGTGGTTTTCAAGTCCTTGGAAGTAAAATTATGGAGCAAATGGGACTACCCAACATATGGTCATGCGCCAGATTTTTATGTTGTTATATTTCTCCATCCCCAACAATTTTCATGGGAATTTTTGTCTAGGCAAAAGTTTGCTTGTTCTATAATTGATTTAACTTTTACTGGTAATATGTTCTATTGCCGTGAAAAAGGAATCACCCTCCAAGCAGTCATCACAGCAACTGATTAACAAAATCAAAGTAAACTTGCTTTTTCAGATTGATCAACCATTCAAGCCCTGCTTAATAAATAAAACAGGGAATAAAATTAAAAGAAGGTAGATTTGCATATATGGTTAAACTTCTCAAATTAATTGCTTAGATCAGACACTAGTTTCCTTTTCTTAACTTAATTTGGAAAAGCTTTTTTTTCTTTGTTTTCCAATTTGTTTGGTTTAGAGTTTTGCCACCACCCGACACGGTCTATCAAGAGGGGGAAATAATCTACCTTGTAGTCAACTCACGTACCACAAGTTTTTGACAAATGTGCAATTTGTTAAAGCATTTGCTCCATTATTCTTAACCTTGACTACGGCTTAATTAATTTAATGGTTTGGCTAACCAGTACCTCAAGGCAGAGGTCTTAGGCATTAATTATTATTATTATTTTTTTTTCTTTTTTGCAAATGAGAAGCTAATTTGAGAAGGTATTTAAATAAAAGGAGTGCAATAAATTTGAATCTGTGCATTCACATAATAAATTAACTGTAATATATGTGTTTAAAACGAGTATGCATGAAGCATATCAATTAAATAAATGTTTAATTATTTGTGCAGAAAGTTCAAAATATTATTATTATTTTTAGCTTCCCGTGACAAGACGTGCCGTCGCAACTAAACACTGCATGTAGTTTCCCGAATCTAATGCACATAATAAGTAAAGTGACAATCACACACACACGCGGATTAATTAAGTAATCAATCTGCATTGAATATATCAGATTGCATCTAAATAAACTATCCCGGAGAACATGTATGAATTTCTTCACATAATCACTAAAAAGATGTAGAAAGTTAAAGTAATTATCCAAATTAATGACGCAACATCTAATGATTCGCTGTGAACATCAGGTTGATAAATACTGTGTCTGAGATAGTAATACTACAATTCAATGAAGAAAATCAACAATATTCAGCACCCTTTTGCTCGGTGAAAAACAACAAAAAGGAAACAGTGACAAGCTCAATGGTGTAGTGGATTGGGACCAGTTGGAACAAGACGTTTATCAATACCATAAAGTGGATCGAGCCCGCTTCCATCATCAGGCGGCTCACGCTCGACCGCAATATGTCTATGATGATGATCACGGCGGTGGTGGTGGTGGCGGTGGTGATGATGAAGAAATGGGGTGAAGTCGAACTTGCTTGGCGCCATTGCTTTCCTGTTGTAGTGAGAGGTAGAAAATTGATGCATCTTTCCACTCTGTAGCCTGATAAAACTGGTGCTACTAGCCTCCCAACCGTGGAAAAGTAACAAGAGAAAATAGAGCCAAAGAATGATCATCAAGAAATGTCCAATATTCTTCAAAGACATGTTACTGAAAGAAGAAAAACAAGAGTTGAGAGGGATATATAGAACAAGCATGGAAGATATGGAATTAAGAGGGAATATAGACTTTGTTTCTTGTAGTTAAGGGGTAGCCTAAAAAGCTCAGCAAGATTGACATATTGAATATTAGTTGTAGACTAGCATGAAAATTGATGATGCTGAAGATTGCTTCCATAAGACTCACATTTTGCACTTTTTGCTGATTTAATTCAAGGCTGGATAAGAAGAGAAGGGGTTAAGGGGTAGGGGGAGGGGAGTTGAGAGGAATGTGAGGTCCAAATGCTGCGGAGAGGGAGCAAATTGTCGACCATTTCTCCAATGAAATCATGCTTTCCGTTCAAGAAATGTAGGTGAATCAAGGGCTTATAGTCAAACATTGAATTATATATATGCATGGGGAATGGGGATTAGGACGTCCAAATAGCTAAAGGGTAAATTGATGTAGTGCCTATTAGCCGCTATCCTTTTTTAAGTTCTTCAAGTTTGGTAATTCAATTTTGAGTTTATACTCGTTTGTCCATTTCAAATTCTACGAATTAGATGTTGAGTGGTTATCCATTCCATCTTTCTCCATCATGCTACAAGGAAGTAGTAGTTGCACGGTTGTTGGGTATTTTTTTTTTTTTTCTTCATGCCATTGTTACAATTTGTCAACGAGGTATTATGTCCTGCCTTCAAAGAGAAAAATTGTTGAGCATTCTGCTTTAATATATGCTAGTGACAGAAAACCAGGCAATTTTTCTTTCTTCGGATGTTTCAAATCATATTAATTTACAAAAGAAAGATCTAATTTTTGTTTCAAAAAAAAAAATTAATAACCTTAATGTGTAGAATGTTTCCATGAACCTAATCCCCCCATTATTGTAATTGTAAACATACGATGTTAATGGCCAGCAGGAGTATATACTCTTCAGTCCTGGCATCAAAAGTCATGTTTTGAAAATGTACAACTTGGGTTGAAATTAGCCTCCTTATTAATAGTTCTAGCTCTATATTTTGTTCAAGAAATTATAATTCATTCATCCTGGGGCAACAAGTGTGTGATTTAACAGCTATTTTTTCTACTTTTACTCATATAAACCATCAATGCTTGATTCAAATTTGTAATTTATGATCCAAGGCTCATCAGATGGACTTTCTAAGCGGAATTGAGAGTAAACAGATCTACTAAGAAGCTTCAGAAAATGAAGGGTTGCAAATGAATATTGTAGCCCAGAAAAAAAGTACCCTTTTCTTTATCTTTGTTTTTTTTTTTTCCCCGGTAGCATTGACTCCAATAATTCCATAGACCTTTTGCAACCTCCCTTATATTTTATGTCAAAGTCCTGAATATTGCCCAACTCCAGCTCATAATAATGTTTCATTTTTTTTGTTCATGATGCAGACACAAACCCCAACATGCCAAGAACCAAAAACGTCTAAAATTGGTGGCTTGTACTTTTTAGTTTCTTCTCCCTCTCTATTTGTCTCATTCTTTTTGTTCGAGGATAATGAGATTGTGGGAATCCCATGTCTTCTGAAGTGATGGAAATAAACTTTGAAATTTTTTAAGACCTTCTAGAACCCGAGATTGAAAAGAAAGAGTTCTTATCTAATTCGCACAAAGGGGACGAACAAGGGGTCAAATTAAACATTCATTACGATCTAACAAGTTAACAACAAGGAATAATTTCAGATACCTCCCTTGATGTTTCTAACAATTACACTTAAATGCCCTCTAAAATTAAGAATTACACTTACCTCCCCTCTGGGATGGATGTGACAACATGTCAGCACCAAAAGCCTCCTAATAACCAACTTGCCCTCAAAATGTTGTGGCTAATATCATTACAAAAACGTGAGAAAAAATTGCCTACAACAATAATATTTTTTTTATTTGCTTCTTGACGCAAGCATCTGCAAAAGAAAAATTGATTTTGTCATTTCTCAACTATTATCCTGAGAAGTAAAATTGATTTTATTATTCCTCAACTGCCACTGAGAGGAAGAATGCCAAGTGTTAAAAATACCATTCATTTTTTTACACTTTATCCATCTTATATACTGCCAAGATAGAGCCATTGCAACTTGTCCAGCCCTTCTTGCTTTTAACAATCAAAAGTGCAGAATTGTATATGCAATCTTTGTTGTATTGAGAGGATCCCTACTATTTTCATACTTTTTTTTCTCTTTTTTAATTAATTTTTATAAACAAAGTGACAAATGTTTCGTTCAGAATATAAAGAGGGTAAAGCGGCAAGAACTTGTGTGTCAGTACCTTTTTCCCACTTTTTTAACTTTCTTTTAGTGACAGGGGCTGCAATATTTATCAAATGTGTCCATCGAAGGGAGGTGAGTGTAATTTTTAATTTTAGAGGATATTTAAGTGCAATTGTCAGAAATATCGAGGGAGGTATCTGAAATTATCCCTAACAACAAAGATGAAATAAATATATTGTACATGTTAATTTCTGATAATACGAAATGACGTTCTAATTATATTGTTTACTGCAGTTTCGTTTTAACTTTTAAGCTTTAACATTTCAATGCTACATGAAGTAGTGGGGAAAGTGCAATATGCTCGAAAAGCAGGTACTGGTAACGAATTTGCACCTCACTTTTATGGTTATAAATATGGATATTTTAGGAATTTTTAACTGGTGCAATGTTGATTAGAAGTTAAATTCACCTCCCATTTCCTTTCATATTACATGTGGATATTGCTTCAATATTTGATAGAATATTACCAGCGAATTAAAAAAAAAAAACTATAGTATCCTTAACGTAGACAATGGAAAAATAACTTTGTTTGTACGAGGGAAAAGTAATGAAAATAATAAAACAGACGGTAAAAAGAAACTTGGATCAATTTGTAGGAAATAAAATATGAATGCAAATTAAGTTGAAATGTATAAAATAATCATACATTTACAGATAGAAATTTGTATTGCTGCCTTTACTTTCAGTTATACGGTTGAAAATCGCCTGAATTGAAACAAAAGAAATTCTTTTATAAATTGTTGAGAAAAAAGCAATAAAAAACAATTTAACTAGTCCAAAGTTAATTTCATAAAGTAAATCATATGGAACTTCAAATTCAGATTTCCACAAAACAAAACTCGAGTACGTATCTCTTTATTAGTGATGGTTCCATGAGGTAATTGAGGTTCATGCTCGTGTATGATTTGATGGCTAATACTGATAAAAGCTTTAATTGTTTACCCAAAACAATTTGAAAACAAAAAGAATACGATTCTTGGTGGTTTTGTAAGTATAGGGACCTAAACTATTAGTAGGCTCCCCTCATTAAAAATATTAAGTTTGAGATTCTAAAATTTCTCAATTTTTTAATAAATATATAGACATTCCCAACTTTATGTTTAGAAAAGTTCACACTAATTTTTTTTTTATATAATAAAAAGTTTGGATGGATTTAGTTCCGGTCATCGCCACGGATAGGACATGTCTCTTGAAGATTACACAGAGAAAGAATTCTTACAAATCGCTAATCAACACTTTTCTCACATCTTATTACTGTCTCATCTATAACATTGTGAATCTTGCCTCTTAAAAAAGAGAAAAAAAAAAAGTCAGAAAGAGATATGATGATTCAAACATTTACCATACCTATTTCTTTTATTACTATAACATAAAGAACAAGTCATAATTTAGTATGACACTTCTGACTAAAATTTGAGGCCAGCAAGAATGTTGAATAATAGGAAACGAAAGCCCAACTCCTCGAACTGATCAGCTACACAAATACAAACTTCTTATGGCAAGAACTTCACACATTAAAATTAATTGGAGTATCTCCTCCATTGATGATTGCCACTTTGCCCTTGGAGGCTCCCTGGTGCATTTCTGTCCTTCTCTTTTGGATTGAATTGTATTGCCTCTTTCATAGCCGAAAATAAGAAGCCGCCATTTACACTTAGCTGCAGTGCAACTGGAAATTAATATACAGTTCGAGAATCAGGTATTTTGACACAGTTGAAAGTAATGCATCAAGAACCCCCTAAGAAACCTTCTACAAAGGTAAAAATCTGATATCACTGGTCATACAACTTCTGTATAGCCTTATAATAAAAATCATAAATCAGAAAACCTTTACATGTACAGTTCTTAAAACAAGCATTCATTGGATAATAAGATTGAAACTCCAAAAATTAGAGTTCTTACATTCAAATCTTCCTTTTCCCTCCCCTTACTAACCACTGGGCCAATGGCTCAGTGGCCACCAGGGAGGGGCTTAAGTCCCTCCCTAAGGGTTGTGCCATAGCACTCCCTTAGCATTCCCCTCCCCCTAGATTAAGATAGAGTAGGTTATACAAATGTATTGTTGCTGACAAAAAAAAAAAGGATATCCATACCTTACTGGAATTTATAATTTAAACGCCTAAAATTTGGAATTTTCAACCAAGATTGATAATAAACAAGCTCTACATAATTATAAAAAAAAAAAAAAAAAAGAACACTTCAGAAATCAGGAGTTGCATATTTACATCATTCTTTGGAATCAACCAAAAACATAAAACAAAAATAGCACTAGTATTGGATTCCATTCTTTGTAACCAAAATTTTTTACAACCAAGTTTGTGGTTGACCTGCCCCAAAAACCCTTCCATTTATCTTTTTCAATCTCCTTTTCTTTGGTAGCTTTGCCCCTATTTCTACTATAGACATTTTCGACCATCTCTTTTTGTTTTATCTCAAAAGTACTACAAAACGTCCAAATAAAAAATGTTGAAATTTTTTGTTGTTCGCGAAGACACAATCCCAAACAGGCCAACAAGCAAAAACACCAAAAAAGTGGCTTGCTCCTATTAGATTTTATCTCTTTTCTCTCTCATTGTCTCAGTCATCCTCTTTGAGCAAAATGGGATTTATTGGACTCTGTTTATCTTTATCCTAGGGAAGTGGTGGCATTCGACTTTGAAATTTCTGAAGAAACCCTCCAAAAACGGAGTTTAAAAGGACAAAGTTTTTGTCGGGCTGCCATGCGTCCCCATGAATTTGGTCACAGCATAATTTCTTAAACTAGAGGAATGATTAGTGTATTTTACCACTGGACATCACTAACCAGTAGCCATCATAAACAGCAACTTGACCTCTTCTTTTTATCTTTTACTTGTGTTTTGGCATGTTATCTGTGGGATGTTATAAGGACAAGGGATTAAATTAGAATTAGGTACTCGAGATTTCATGGACTACCAAAACCCATTCCTCTCTTCTTTAATCATATTATTGATCTCCTCTATCTATTTTTCTTTTTTTTCAAGTTGTGGGTTCTATTTTAATTTGTCCTATGCTTTGAGTTCAAATATTCTCCCACTCTATAGTAATAACTTTTTCAAGTATAATTACCACTAGTTTCTCGCTAGAATTAACCCTTTGTACACTGATATGGAATTTGAATGGAAATTTTGGAGACTTGGAAGTTGAAAGAGACATAAGTATAATTATAAAAACTTTTGGAGAGGCCAATGCAATTTAGCGAAAAGATAAACCAAGAAATTGACCCTTTCGGGGGACAGGACAGTTGCAGCTGCAATCAATGGCATGGTTTCTTGCATTTTCTTTCTTCGCAATTATAGGATATGATCTGATATTTCGTTGTGGTTTATTCAGATTTTGGGAGTTTTCTTCGATACTACCAACTCGGCCTGCATCAATCAAAAGCTAAGATTGTTTTCTTCTTCGATGGAAGAGCATAATCCAGTTGACATGTAGTGACTTGTCCCCTTCTTGGTGCTGAATATGCCATCCTTAAAGATTACCATATAAGTTCTGTATCCTCAGATGCTACGTTTCAGACAAAGAGGGCACAAAAAACATCACCAACCAAAGTACCAAACCAAAACCAGAGCAAATGAAGCCTAATTCATCACCCACCGATGATGGTGTGCGAAGCAGGAGGAAAACGTCGTCCAGAGGCCACCACCGGTACGTCGGAGTCCGCCAACGGCCATCCGGGAGGTGGGTTGCTGAGATCAAAGACTCCTTGCAAAAGGTGAGGCTTTGGCTGGGAACTTTTGACACTGCAGAGGATGCTGCCAGGGCTTATGATGAAGCTGCCAGAGCACTCAGGGGAGCAAATGCTCGCACCAATTTTGAGTTGCCTGAGAACGATGATGATGATTTGCCTGACAAGGGTGAACCATTCTCCTTTGAAGAAGCCTGCAGGACTGAAGAGCCTGAAGGCCTTGTTGGTGCTCTCAAGGCTAAGTTATACAGTGAAACCAACAAGACTTCCTTAGGAATACTGAATATCAATTCTCAGGCAAACACAGCTTCTTCGCAGCAGAGTACTCCTCAATCCACTGTCAATCTTCCAGTCTTTTCCTTCAATAACATCTCCAATGCCGCGGCCGCGAATAAGCCACAAACATCTGCTGCTCCAAGCTTGGCAAACAACATTGGATCATCATCTGTTGGGAATAGCATTAATCCAATGGTCTTAGGACATAATTATGATCATAGTTTGAGGCAGAACCATGATCAAGTTGAAGAAATGGTGCAAAATAATTCAGCTAGTGCTATGCAATGGCAAATAGGATCCCCGGCCTCAGGCATGATGTGGGCTAATAATCAGCATGGAGTTGCATGGGCAGCTCAAATAAACCATGTTCAAGAACAGGATCCCCTGTTCACTACTTCCACAACTACTAGTGCATGGTCAATTCCAAGTACAACAAGTCAATCAAGTGTTGAAATGCCTTATTCATTCCCTGCCAGTAGTTCAAGTGGGCAGTTGATGACAAGTAATACAGGAAATGTGGACATGTTACATGTCCAGGAGGTTGTGTCTCAAATGAGCGGATTAAACTCAGGAGTGGCTATGCCCTCAGAACAACAGATTTTGCATTGTGAAAATACCAATTGGGGTAGTGGTGTTAATGCCACTTGGGACCCTTTTCTTTACGTTTCCTCTGTCTTAGGCTGAAAAGAAATTAAGGGAGGAAAACCATTAGGTTGTAGCTTGACAATCATGAGTTAACCAAATTCTTTGAATTTTTATCCTTCTGCTAAAATGGCAATTCCTTCCTCGTTGTCAAGCCTACAAGTTTTTAACTGCTTCTTGTGATTATTTGTGAATACGCAAGATCTGTGATTCATTGCAACCCTTCTTGGATTTGTTAAACAAAAGACAAATTTGGCATTGATGAAATTGCAAAATTTGTGCTTCATTTCATAATTCAAGGGGTTGTGCCATTTTTGGCAAGTACCACAGACATTTCCATTTTGTAGCTCAAAACATATACAAGATCAATTGACAGTGACATTAAAGCTCAAAGCTGATTTTGTCTTGTCTTTGCTTCTGATGTTTCTGCTGTGAAGTCCTTAATTTATTGTACTCCCATAACGAACTTAATTTCTGCCTAAATAAGCCAAGCATTTTAGCAGTGAATAAAAAAGGCAGAGTCCGATTTGACTGATTTTAATCCTACACCAATCTGCTTTTTGCCAAACTAGGTGGAGCACCATTAGGAATGATAAACATCAGCAGCAAAGTTCTCTTGAACTGAGAAAGTTTGAACTTTGGGATTATTTCTTCTGTTGTACAAATGAGTTCTTTTCTTATTTTTTTTATTTTGCATGCAGTTCTTCATTGATTCTAAAGCTAAGCAATAATTTGCTTCCGCCCACAAGAACCCTGTATTATAAGAGTTACATGATAATTTCTTTAAAGGGTCTTGCTCTTAATAAAGTTAAATTCCTCTAATAAAATTCTTCGTCCCCCCCAAAATTTTTGGATAGTGATTCTTCAATTTTTTTTTTTTTAAACTACACCAGGTTGCTTTCTCCCCAGATACAGGAAACAAGTTTTTTTTTTAAAAAAAAAATTTGTGGAACAAAGTCTCCTGTACTAAAAAAGTATAAATTCTTAGATTGAATGGGTTCTGCATAAACTTTTGCCTTTTCTTTTTAGCGTGAAGCTGTGTTAAGCCAAGATATAACGCAATCTATTCTAAGGTAATGTATTATTTATTTAATAACCACCAAAAACTAGCATTGATGTGACCAAGGTAGGTTTTACCGATACTATCTTCTTGTTTTCATACATCTGCTGCCTTACCAAAGAAAACACACTTATCCATCAACGTATTCTCTCATTTAAATTTGCCAATTGTCCTTCTCTTTTGGAACTATTATGATTCCACGTCATTCACCATTGTTGTACGGTTGTCCTTAGAAATTCAAGTTCGTCCTAATTGTGCGTCATTTACCCAGACTTTAATATTCGTATGGCGTACGTATTTGGTTGGAACTTGGAATGGTCAATTTTTGGCGCAGCCCGCTTCCGATTTTCGAACAATACAACCAAGTACCATTTTTCCTTTTGGTTTTAGTCTTTGAGCTCTATCATTTTAGGGCTTTTCCAATATTCAAAGTAATCCTAAACTATCAATTTCAACACTTCGGACAATTTGATTTGTGACATATTCTTCGAACAAATAAAAAAGCAATAGATTTTTCCAAAAAAAAAAAAAAAAAGAGAGAAACACGGCCAAATTTCCATCACGGCCATTTGTCGCTAATTTCCATCTATATTTGTACTCTTTTTTTTTTTAAATGAAGTTGAATTCCATGTGCAAAACAGAGTTGATACATGCTCGAGGAAAAAGTCACGTAAAATTTGTGAGAGAGAAGACGGTAGAACGTGAGATGAAGAAAGAACCAGGAAACATTTGACCCCAAGCGTTTGTATAATTCTACTTTAACTCCCGAGTTTGATTAATTCTGCCTGGCCAAAGGGCATCATATCACTCAGCTATTAATTGACTTGAAAAGTAACTTTTCTTGTTCAACATCATACCGACCTAACAAATCAACTTTCTCTAAACAATGGGTAGAATAGAATGTGGGTTTCAAAACTGTAGGGAGATAACGGATATGTTCGCTCAAGCACTGGGACTTCAGTATCATTTTGCCCATTTCCCTTTTTTACACGCCTGATACTACATCAGAATAAAAAAGTCAACAATTTTTTACAAAACATCAGCCTTCCTCCCAATCCAAGCCATCGTCTTCGTCATCATCTCCTGAAGCATCCGCTTGGACATTTAAGTCATTAACCTTGAAATTTTCGCTCGTCGTGTTGCCTGGGGATCGACAGTGTAAACCTCATTGACGATGGTAACCAGCAAAGGTTTACAAAATACCAGAAGAAGTTAAAATGCCAAATAATTAACACACAAGTGATTTCAACAGCATATGCATTTCAGTGGTGATGTCTAAAGTAACCAAATTTGGAAGATTAGAGCACTCTGGAAAGAATCTAAAAAGTTAGATCACGTAAACCAGCAGAAAGAATTAGAAAGGAGAGGAAATGGCTAAAAAGAGCAGGATATGAAAGCCTTTGCACGACTTTTTCTGGTACAAAATAATCTCACACAGGAAGACTTGTGTTCTCTTCCCATTGAATAACTTAATCAGATCTGCATCAAGCATGCAATAAACAATTTATTTATAGAAGTTTCACACTTTGCTTAAGGCAGTCATTGACCATGCCTAGCATATTATCTTCAGATAAAAAGCTTTAACAAACAAGTATCAGATATCCTTAGAATTTAAAGTAACAACTCGGAAAATGTTTTACCTGCAGGAGCTGCCTCCTCCCATTCAACGTCGTCTCCATCATCTTGATCATCACGCTTAGATTTCATTCCAACTTGTCTTTCAAATGATGTATCAGCAGCACCATTGGAAATACTAGAATTTGGCAATCCCTGTTCCCTGAGGGCAGCTTCTTGTTCATGTTGACGCTGGAGTAAAGCAGCATAATATGCTTTGAAATACTCGTCCTACAAAAAGTAACAAGAAAATTCAATTAAGAGATTAGGAACTTGAGAGAGAAATAGTGAAGCTTGTGCCAAAATTAATCAGGAGAACTGAGCCTAAATAAAAAAGCACCAGACTTTTCATTTTTCTAACCTGTATATTCTTCACGTCTGTTTCAGCTGCAGATTTCTTCTCATCAGATGATCCAGCAGGTGCTGAAGAACCATCCATCTTAGCCTCCTCCTTGACCTCGCCTCTTTGCTCCTTTGTAAGGATCATGCCTTGCTTAATCATCCATGGGGGCAAAACTTTCATAGGTTTACTTGCACTCTCAGTTTTAATATTCTCTCCTTTTTCTTCAGTACCAGAGAAATCAACTTCAACCTGCCAAAAGCCATCCATAAGCCTCTCTAATTCCTAACTATTTTATTTTGTGTTTTGGTGGATTCTATTTTTTTTAGAAAGGAGAGGAGGGGGGGGGGGGAGGGGGACAGGAGAGGGATGAACAACAGGTCTTTCCTGGTATTATCCCAAAATGTATATAGACCCTTCTCACAGGCTGCGTGCTAATGGAAGTGACCACAATAAGGACAACAGTCAAAGATTTGTCTCATTCTCTAAGCAACAGCAACAGCAACTTCTTGGACTTGGACAATAACAAGTACAGACTAATTTCCCTTGCAATATGCACCAGTATATGACATTCAAAAGGACTAATTTAATTCAAAAGGCTATGTTCTTTCAAAGATTTTCAAAGTGCAACTAGGCATAAAAGCAAAAGCAATCCAAATACAACTAAGAGCATGAACAAAAACAGCTGCACTGAAAAGTGAAACAATCTCCAACACATACTTGGGAGCTTGGACTTTGGAAAAAGACATCCAAATGTACTATGTTGATCAATGTCCTTGGATAAAGATTGGAAAACCACTACACACGCAGATATAGTCAAACTCCATTATGAAATGCATCAGGAATTTGAGAATGACTGGAGCAGAAGTGACATGTAAAGGAGCATATGGGGCCAAGGTATTCCTTCATTTTTGATGCACCATATTCTGATTTTAGAACTTTACATAACTGTATCTCCGTCCCTAGCTCTTTAATCCTTTCTAGTTTAGAAAGCCAAAAGTAAACATACATGAGCTAGGCTGCTTCATGAAGAACATTGACAACAGCAAACCCTACAAACCCCTAAAATCAACAAAGAACTTTTAACACATAAGCACACAGGTCGGTTTAAGAGGTAACCTTTGTGTCACCCAAAAATGGCATAGGCGTTCCTCCAAACCCAAGTCCCTGTCCAGATTTAGAGGGATCATTTCCATTAAGATCTCCATTTGCTGCCCGAGCAGCAGCACTTGCTCGAGCTTCCCATGCTTGGAGATTACCAAATTCAGGAACTGGCAAATCTTTTACTCTATTGAGTTGATCCATCAATGGCTTCAGCTGTGTCTGCACTCAGATATTACTATCTACTCAAATTACAGGAACAAGAAAACTAAATATAATATACTTAATAGAAAAGGGAAACAGCTTATGGAATATATGATTAAATATGAGACCTACAGAGAGACAATCAAATCCTTGGAAGTACAAAGCAAAATTTGCAACTAGGCATAACGGAAAGAATAAGCTAAAAAATGGGTGAAATGAAAGTATTAAGGACATCTCAAATCTAAAGTTACACTGTAGTAACTTCATATAAATTGTTGCTCCGAAATTACACCTTAATACCTTCATGGGTCCCTACTATCTAGACAAAAGACGGCATAAAAAACTTATAAATTGATGCCAAGAAAGGGAAAAACCACAACAGATACATTGTAAGTGAACCAGAATCTACATGTCTATATCCAATTCTACCCACTACAAAAAGCCAAATGATCACAGTGCCTGCATGTCTCTAGAATCACTAAGACCACTTCTTCATACACAGAGTGATTGCTTCAGGCAACAGCACAATGAAATAAGAATATTTTTCCATGACAACATAACTGTACAAATAATTTCAACTACACTCTTTGGGAAACAGACATTTGCCATTTGGGAACTAAGAAAGGTGTTTCACACTGTAAATCATGTTTGGAACACATACAAACGTACAATACTGCAAATGAATATAAAATAAAATCACTACTGTCATTAGCAGCATGTTGCATAAAGGGAACGTAAAAACCCACTCGAATATGTCTTTAAATTGCTTTCAGCATTAAACCCTCCTAAGAAACTCAGTTTCAGTAACCTCAACTGACTCTAATGCCCATGGTTCTTGATGTAATTAACCACCAGAAACTATCAGCAGCCCATACTTCAACCATTATGGACACCTTCTTTTAAGTGGATAAGTAAGAAAATCTATTTCTATCATAATACAACTATATATAAAACAATATTGACCTGTTCAAGCAAGTGAAAAGTTGAAAATGGCTTGGTATAGCGGCAGTGATCTATCCACCTTGTAAAAGACATTTTGCAACTCACACAATGCCAAATTGGCTTCAAGGTGCAAACTTAGTGCCAAATTATCCATCACTATGAGTTACTCTATAGGAATGAATAGGCCCCCAGATGTGAAGTTTCAAAAAGTGTACCAATCAAGGATCTTAAATTTCAGGTCTAACTTTAACTAACGAGCGCCGAGACTTAACAAGACTGTTTGCCTCTCTAAATATTGTAAAAGAAGCAGTTCTCTTACTTTACAGCAACTAAAGAAAAACAGAAAATTTTGCCATTTTCCAAAATTAAACCATTTGCAAACATATTGCACTAAAGGCATTAGATCCCTTCTACAACTCCAAAATTGCATAACAAGGATAATCAAATCACACCAGTAGCATGTACATCTAGCAAGCATGAAGACAAACCTCCATCTTTTTGAGCATGTCCTCTAGTTTATCACGTCGCCGCCTTCTTGCATTGTCGTCTCCATCTCCCATCTCTTGAGCAGTTAACTTTTCACTCTCTGCCACAAGTTCTCCATTGCAAATTTCACAGTGGAAATACTCATCAAGCATAGAAACCAGCCGCAGGGCATCCAAAGCATTATATCTGGATTTTGAATACCAACTGATTCCTCAAAGCCTTCAAGAAAATGTAGATACATGATTTTAAAAAATAGCAGCAGCTATAAAACCTTTTTCCACAGTTCGGACACACGTATTCCTGAACAGTATTCTTGTTATCTAGCTCATCCTTTAACTTTTTCCTCATGCGGTGTAACCTGTACCTCACAACATCGTATATCTGCAACAAAATCCTCACCTTAAAGTTACCCAACTAAAATCAATTCATTCATGATATGTTCTGTTACAGCCCATTACATCAAGTATATATATCACGTGGACAGTGTAGTTTTAACTCTTTAGTTGAAAAGTCCAATATTTAACAAAACCATCATCTGACAAGATAATGACTTATGCAATGGAAACATTGATGTATCAGTAAATGCCCATTTTAAAAAGTGGATAAAGAAAGAGACATTAGGTCCTCACACAACAGCACCTGTGCATAGTCCAGACAGCAATAAGAGTGGGTATGCATCTTAATTTTTTCATCTCCTTCTCTCCCATTGTGATGACCATCAGCTGTAGCAGCTACAGCAGCATTGTAAACTTTAGCACCTTTTGCTGTCTGTGCATTGTTATACAAGGAAAAACAACTTTTTCCATCAAAAGAAATGTACTAGAGAATATCAGTACAAATCAATCACAAGCCATCAGAGGCAAAGAACATCTACTATCGTTAAAATTAAGTTGCACATATCCAACAAAACTCGGGAACCATCATTTGGTTGTCTCTCAACAGAAAAGAAAAGCACCATATCCAATCAAAATATCCAAGCAGGTACCAAGCAAACCCAAATGAGAAAAGTAGAGGATTACAAGGTTTCTCAGAAGAATCTATACCTATGAAACTGAACCAAAATTACACTATCTTTTGAATCTTTTATAAAGTGGAAATTATCCTCTGAAGCACCTTAATATGAATCAGTCATGAGAACAAAGATGTCTACTGGTAGAAGTAATGAAATATTATAATCACAGATTCTCTGGGCTCTTTCATGATACTAAATGAATGCCAAGAAGCAGGCTTGGGCTTATTGGGAGGGCTGATTATCTGAGAGGAGACTGTTGGAGCTTGATATGCTGAAAGGGGACAGTCAATGGTTCTTATATTACTAGTTACCCAATAATTAACTAATGCCGAGAGAGGTTTTTTCAAGGTTCTGAGCTGCAAACTACATAAATATTAGGTCCAACAATCAAGATCCAAATAAAACCAAATGTGTTGCGGTTAGACATGAAAGAACCTAGGCATTTTCATATTCAGCGAATTCATTTTGCAGACTGTCACATATTGTTGATATCTACAATCTCCATCAGACAGATATGTGATTAGGAACAGCAGGTTAGAGATTGTTTTCTACAAGGTCCATAACTTCAGAAACCAAAGTGGCACTAAAAGGACTTGAGACATCAGCTCCACATTACAAGAAAGAATTCAACAAATGCCAGAATGCATCATGGAACAATAAGAAGACATTTATCCCAAGCTGAAGGAACGCGGTCAGACGATGCAGAAACTTTGGCAGCCAAAGCTCAATAATCAGAAGGGATATCATATATTTGCAATTAAATGTATTCCAAGGGTTAATTAACAATACCAGTAATATATTATAAGGCAAACAATAGAAACAATATAGAACTTAGGGCAAGAATTAAAAACTGGAAACCTGACCTCTTTCCTATGATCCCGTGTAACCAGCTTCTCTTCTTCAAAGAACCGCAAAGTCCGGCGAAGTTGCTTGGAATGCAATTTCAGATCCTTTGCCAAATCCTCTTCCCGTACCCATTGCCGCCTGGAATTATGTCGGAATTATAGTTAAAAAAATGACAAAACCCCCATAATCATCCAAACACACTACTCCAGACACCAAAAGGCCAGACAAAAAAGAGTAAAATGTGTTATAGGAAATACAATTGAATCAGAGATGCACCTCAAAACGTAAGCATATACACACGCAAAAGTAGATTAACAAATACAATTCCTACATGCCATGGAAATGTATATTGCTGAAGCATCATCTTCAAAGTGAAGTTTTAGATCTTTCATATCCAAATTGATATTAATATTTTACCTTGCTCGACACCATCCGTCTTAAGAATTACCCCTTACAATAAAAAGATAATTTGCCACCATGTATTCCAGACATAAATTGACTTTCGCATTCAGTTAAATTTTCAAGCTTTAAACCAACAGCTATACTATGACTCGCAGTTCAAAAACCACCAATGCAAACATAAAAATTGCGTCCACGATAATTCATCTAATCCAGGTATGCTGATATTGACACAATCTATTTAATTAACCAACACCAAGCTTCTAAATTTCCAGCACTTCTCAAGTTCCATTCTATTCTCAATCGGTATAAGCAACAATATAAACATACATAATTTTTCCGATCAAAATTAGCGGCTTGAAAGAAAATTTTAAATCAAATAACCAAAAAAAAAAAAAGAACCTGGTGAGAGCATCAAGAACCACAACAGCAATTCCTCGATTGTCACTTCGTCCGGTCTTGGGCTGATTATCTCCTTTCGTCGTTATATCATCATAAAATGCCCTAGCAGCTAACTTGACCAGTCTATCCAATTAAATTACAATAAAATTAAACAAATCGCATCGAAATTAAACCGAAATGAGCTATATAACTGAAAAAAGATTACAATTTTACAATATTATCGATCACATATGTGAGTTCATGAGCTCAATGGTTCTTGATTTACAGTTCGTAAGATATTCCTCTTACCGATTGAACGGCTCCACGCTCATTCTCGTTCAATTTAATTGCGTTTTATTGAAAAGTATCCGGTCATTATCCAGTAAAAGCTCTGAGAATTTGACGACAGAGGAAAGAGATCACCAGCTTGAAGGTTCGAGAGAACCGGGGTAGGATTTCTGGCTTTTTGGCTGCTGCTTTGCAGATTATGACTGCTGATGCGACTTGCTTGCTTCGATTGTTTTAATAAGGTAATAGTGTAAAACTTAATAGTTATATTATTACGGTTTAACACACCCCCCCCCCCCCCCAGCTTGAACGCCTGAAGTATTCACACCATCGTGTGTTGCAGGCTTGCAGCTACTATTTTTGTAGCTTGTGACATGTTATTGGGTTATAGTTCTCGCTTTAATTGGATTGGATTAAAAAAAAAAAAGTGTACTTCACCAAAGGTAAAAGTTACAATCACACAACAACATTTTAGAAGTAAATTTACGTGTCTGTTTGAATTTCATAATAAAATCCATAACACCTAAAAGTTGTCACACTTAATTAAGGGCAGTGCTAATCAAATAGTTACATCTGGATATAATCTCTAATATTGACAATCAATCCATTTCGTCTTATAAACGGGTATGACATTGTTATTGTTTCATTAAATTTTTTAACCTATATAATACTTCTTGAAACAAATAACTCATGTGGATAGATTATTTAGTTTTAGGTTTTACTAACAGATGTCCTACAAGCACTCTCGTTAATTAGTACATCTATATTTTATCCAACCTACCATTTGATACACATACTAACAATTATCATTTTTCTTGTATTTATACACTTTTTCTAATTAATCCCTTTACATTTATACGCTTTCCCTAATTATTCTTATATTTCTAAAAATCTAACATATAAAATATATTTTAATAACTGCCCATATGGCACCCGTTATACTTTTTTTTTTTTGTCGACACAGGGGTGCTCGGGTCAATTCTTACGGAGCTCGACTAATCCCCTGCGGCCTGAGTCCCGCGCCCCAACCCGACCAAGGCACGATAAGTGCACAGGCGCCCCCATAGCGCAGTTTCGAATCCGGGACCTGAAGGTCCCAAGGAAACGCTACTATCATGTGGCTAAACCCGTGGGAGCTTTATGGCACCCGTTACGCAGACGGTTGGTTTTTATGATTAGCAATGAAAAAAGTAACACCGTTTTTGCTTAATGTGGCAAAATGATCAAAGTCCCGTGTATTCACGGAATAATCAAAGTCTTTTTCATAATATGTATATTGAATCAAACTTTAGGTACGATACTAATACCAATATTGTTTGAACTCATCATCATCATCATTTAAAATGAAAATTATGCTTGCTCACTTGACATTTGTCATAATTACAAAACTTTATAACTTCTAAAACTACACGCTGTTTCAAATTTTTAATTTTAACATAATATGTATTTTATATATCTAAATAGATGCTTATGTGAAATAAAAGTTATTATATTTTATGATTTCAAAATAATTTTGAGAGGTAATATCAAGGTGAATTGTTGTTGGAAATATAACATGTAGGTTTAATGGTTGAAAACTAATGCCAACACTAACGTAATTCTATAAACACGAACGAAATTTGTATTGCATTAAAAGCTAAATGACAGATGATACCAAAAAAAAAAAAACTAAATTAAAAAATTTTTCCCCCGGTTTGGATTTTATTCTTCAGAAAGCAAAGACTGTTTATCACGAGTCAATGCACCCGTGTACAAGATCCATGAAAAATCTAGTCGCAGATTTAATACCAAAACCAACATCTAGCCGTCCAGTAAATTATCTCCAACATTCAACGGTCAAGGTTAAATCACAGAGCCTAGGGCACAAACTTTCCACGTTGATCCAAAACACAGAGATACTCCCCTCTTCTCCTCTATAAATCCTCCCCCGTCTCTCCCACTCTTTTCAGAGCGAGCGAGAGAGATTGAATTCACAGTACTGTCTTTCTTTCTCTCTCTGAATTCATTTCATCACTCAAATTTTTGTTCTTTTTTTTTCTGAATCCTTCCAAAATCCGTAGATAAATGCTGGCATGGCGAAGCCCAAAAAGTCTAAAATTGAAGAGCAGAAACCTGATAATTCCGAGGCAGTGGTCAAGCACCAGAAGCTTTGTTTATCAATCGATATGGAAAAGCGTCGAATCTACGGGTACTTCTTTTCTTGAACTTTCCAAATTGTACGCTCATTTGAGCGATTACTGTTTTTGTACAGTAACCAGATTTTTATTGGATGGTGATTAGATAGTAGTAAATTTTATGGTGACTGAGTTAAAGGAGCTGTTTTGAAAATTGAGAAATGTAATTAGTGAGAAAAAGTAGATTTAATTCGTAAAAAGGTTGAATTTTGTTGGTCTCAAGTTGCAGATTGTTATTGCTGAAGGTACCGGCTAAATGTGGGAGAGTTTTTAAGTTGGTAGGGATGGAAGGTGTGATAGGCTTCGAGTGCTGCCACCTTGTTATATGTTCAATTGGAAGGAAGAAATTTGCTAACTTGAGTATGTTTACGTTGGAGATCGAATGATTTGGATGGTTTGGGATATTAAACTGATTGACAAAATTTAGGTGGAGATTTTGTGTAGGAATCAGCTGTCACTAGAGTGAAAGAAAATTAGGATGGGGGGAAGCTAGTTTAGTTTCTGGCAAGGTTTAGCCAATCAATTGGCAATTAGTTCAGTCTATTAATGTAAGTTAATCAGTTTAAAATTTGTTGATGAGATCAATATCCTACCCTTACCAGAACTTGTGGAGGGAGGTGCTAAAATGTAATGAAGTAAAATTTCTTCTAATTAGTAATTATGGGAGCGTGAATCTTTGATACTTAAGAGTCATTTGTTGTAATGTTGAACCTTATTGTTATTGACCAAATACACTCGTAAAGTCATATATATTGAATCAACAGCATTAGAGTACAATGAAATTCCTATAGATATTCTTGGAAAACAATTTTTGCTGCTGTTATTACTTTTGGAAACAAGAGCGTCATTTTTTAATAGCTTGGGTGATAATGTGCAAGTAGTACTAGTGAGGGTATAGCAAAAGTATATTAACTTATAGAAACTCAATTTAAATGTGTTGATAGGATTTACAATTTCCAAGGTTTGCAGTTGGTGTTGGATCAGTTTTTATTTTTCCCTGCCATTCTGTGTACCCAATCTAGGGTTGTTGCCATTCAGGAGTCGGCTAAATACAGAATGTGGTCTGTACATTCAACAGTGGTAGTATTCTGGGTTTGCCTTTGAAAATGAGATTCATATTTGTGGTTTACATATTCTTTTGTTGTTCTTGGGTTGAGGGTGTGCATTTTGAGTGTATTTACAATTTAACGCTCTTTACTCATTGTGGAGTTTCTTGCTGTAATTCACTTTTAAGCGATGAAGAAGAGCTTTGAACCAAAATTATCGTATGCCGTTAATCCTCTTTTTCATAATGCATTGTTTATTGGAAGATGACTAGGGAAATATGGTTTCTGTGATTATTCAGTTACACTGAGCTTGAAATAATCGTACCGGAGAATGGGATAGTGGGTTTGCATGCAGATAATCTGGCAATCGAGAGTGTAACAGTTGATGGAGAGCCAGCTCATTTTGAAGTTTTCCCTCATTATCTAAATCTGGATAATGGAGATAGATGGTGCTCTGTCTCAACAGCTACTTCAGCTGCTGATGCAGCAGGATCTGTTTATCTATCGTCTCTTGAAAGAGAGCTGGTTCCTAATTTGCTGATAATGTGTAGTAAGTCTGCCAAGCCAGATGGGGAACGACAAGGACAAATAGAGCTTGACAATGAATCACAACCATCAGCTGAGAGCACTCAGGTTTATGACTAGTATTGTGAATTCCTTGGCTTGATTGTGTATGGAGATGAATTACTAAACGTGCTTTTATCATTTGAGGAGTCTATGTACTTGAATAAGTTTCATATATAGAAGCAATTGGGGACTTTCTATTGCTGTTCAATTTGCTTCTTTGAATTTTTGCTTTTTTTTTTTTTTTGGTAGATCACTTGGTAACATACATACATGTAACTGAGTTTGTGTTGGTGACATTTCTACTGAATTACATCATTTCTTTCAAAGATGCTCTGAACAGAGAATTGGTAGTTTTTTTATACAAAATTGTTAATTCTGTTCCATTGCAAAATAATTGAATTGTTACGTACTGAGATTTGGTAATAATGTCCAACCCTTGCAGTTGGTGGTGAAATTTAGTACCCTTTCCATTCATGCTATAAGTTGATTGTTTCCCTTGCTTTTTAATCTTATGCGAAGAGGTTTACTTTCCTATGATTCCTCATGTAGGTTATGTTGAATGCAGAATTTAAAGATGGTTCGGATTGAGTATTGGGTGGAGAAAGCAGAAACAGGAATTCACTTTGACCATAATGTTCTGCACACTGATAACCAAATCAGGCGTGCCCGTTGCTGGTTCCCATGCATGGATGACAATTTGCAGCATTGCAGGTAAGAATGCGATTCTGATTCTCTGATCCAACATATGGTTGGTAATTATTGTTGTGAAATTTCATGCTAATCATTCTATTCTTTGTGACTCTTGTCCAGCTATGATCTGGAATTTACGGTGGCTTGCAACTTTGTGGCGGTCAGCTCAGGAACTTTACTCTATCAGGTGAAGTAGAACTCTATCATTTTGTTTTATGCACAGTTGTTACGAGATTCTTTTAGTTGTAGATCAGCTGATTTATTGGAGGCTCCATATTTATTGTGATTACTTCCCGTGGTATAGGCTTGAATTGATTAATGTTATCCAATTGTTCCAGAGACTGTTGCAAACTGTTGTTTCTTGTTGTAGGTGTAATGTTCTTTAGGTTCAGGGTCTTATCATTAATTTTAGTTGAAACAATAATACCAGGGCTGTATTTTGCTTCTTAAAACCTGCTAACTCCCTGATTGTAAGGTTTACGGTTTGCAAATAATTCAGTAAATAGGAAGTTGGTTGTCATTTGCAAGCACATAGTTTGCCATCATTAACAGCAATCAAATAACTTCAGTTCAGTTTTGATAATTGAAGAAATCTAGCTGACACATGAAAATTAGTTTTCCGTGCTTTTGAACTGTTTATGACCCTGTATCAGCTCTGGGCATCAGTCTCTTAGCCTTTCTTATTATGTTAGGCTGATTTATGTATTGACTCATATGTATTTATCATGACAGTAGCGATCTTTACATATTCTAATCCATGTCAGGTATAGGATTTAATTTTTGAATAGCATAAACAATGAAGAAGAGTAGAATTTTTACCATTGTTGTATTTACTTAGTTTCACTTTAACTGCTATACCTTTGGGTAATATCACTGTCTACATCATTGAGCGTTCAATGCGTTGGACCTGTCTCTCTTGATATTAGGGAAATGCAATTACTTTCTGATAGCATCCCGTAGCTAGGAAAACTTTTTAATTTCAGATAATTGTCACATATTTTTACCATTCATCCAACCTAGCAACTAATTTGCTCTCTGTTGAAAGTTAGAAATGATGCTAGAGAAGGGATGAACTTCTAGTGATGCAGGGATATCGGGCACTTGATACTTTTGGTAGATTTAAGTCATGAATTTTCATGCTTCATCAGATTTTGCTGCGCTAGAAAGATGATATATCTACATGGTCATTTGACAAGATCCTTGCATGGTCGACTTGTTTACATTAATTTGCAGAAGTCTACACTAGTTCTTCTGGGATTTTATGCACCAATTTTCCTCTCTTTTTATTGGGATTTGCTTTGAAGTGTCTTAGATGGATGACATGTAGTTTGTTTAGAGAGTTAATTTAGTTCATTTTTTTCAATTTTCCAAAATTTGTTTGCTTGGCAGGTCTTGAGCAAGGAGGATCCCCCACGGAAAACATACGTCTACAAACTAAATATTCCTGTTGCTGCTAGATGGATATCCTTGGCAGTTGCACCTTTTGAAATTGTTCCTGATCGCCACAATGCATTGCTGTCACATATCTGTCTACCTACTAACTTGTCAAAGTTGCAGAACACTCTGGGATTTTTCCACAGTGCTTTCAGGTAGTTTTTCTATTTTTTGGGGTGTGTCATGACATGTTTTGCTTTGTTGTGTAAATCTCCTAATATTTAGTTTTTTTTAACAGCTACTATGAGGAATACCTCTCTGCCTCGTTTCCATTTGGGTGCTATGCACAAGTTTTTATTGCTCCTGAGATGGCAATATCCTCTTTGAGTCTGGGAGCCTCTATTAGCATCTTTAGTTCTCAATTGCTGTTTGATGAGAAAGTCATTGATCAGGTATGACAATATGGGACATTGAGTTGTCAACCATTAGCATTAGCAATTAGCAGACTTGGCATGCCTAAATGTGGAGTTTTTGAAATTGGATGGTGTCTTATGTTTTGTGATTTTTCAGAAAGCATCAGAGTGTTGAAGCAACTGAGTGACTGTCTTGGCAAGGGACATTTGTTTTTATAAAGCGATGATAGTTTAACAAGTACAGATTATGCAAACTTGAAGAGAGTTGTAGAATGAAGTTGGGGCCTTTTTGTTGTTTTTGAACTATGAAGCTAAATCCTACTCATCAAAATGTTCTCTGTGTCAAAAGCATTATCAAGCCCTTTGCTGTACTTTTTGGTTGAGGATTTGATGATAATTTTGACTTGGTTGGATTATAGATCTATTTCTTGTTTCTTAATTTTAATTGGTACTTTTTGAACATTTTCCGTAGTTCCTCCAAGGAGGTCAAATAGACAACACTGTAGTAAAATCTACGTCCCTTGAGCTGGTTGGTTGTGTAAGTTGATCAATTATTACACTGAAGCGGAACTTCCAGGGGACGTAAGCAAATGCTACCTGACGTAGTAAAGGACTGCTTTTCCCTGATAGACAGCCTCAATTGCTATTATCAACATCCTAATAGGTTGTGAGCATTTTTATGACAATTTTTGAACCACTGATTGTCTAGTTTGACCCTTTGTGGTCCTGGTTCTCTGGATTTTCTAAAGCTTGTGATGTGTTTTGTGAACTGGTGGTTTGATTTGACTGATTTTTAAATCCCTAATTATACTGGATGTTGTTTGGACTTAACCTTGCTCATATGTTAATTATGAAGACAGTAAATCACATCTATTGGGTTATTAACAATCTCCCCATCAGTGTGCTTTCTTTATTGATTTTAAGTTGTGAATTATTCTTCATAGTTCTCTATGTTGTTTGCTATATCTGCTAATGGGTCAGAATTTTAAACAGACGATTGAAACCAGGATTAAACTAGCTTATGCTCTTGCAAGACAGTGGTTTGGTGTATATATCACCCCTGAAGCACCAACTGATGGTGAGTGTGTAAATGAGTTATTTCAATGATAATGATTAGACACTTGCATTTTGATATCGTTGCTTGTGCTTACCGTCAGATTGGTTGCTGGATGGTCTTGCTGGGTTTCTGACTGATTCATTCGTTAAGCGTTTCCTGGGAAATAATGAAGCACGTTATAGGCGATATAAGGTTTGCTTTCCAATGAGAATTTCGTTTTTTACAAAAGTTATTGACCTTAGCCAATACAGCAACAAATTTGTTGTGGAGTACGGTCAGTTGTTTGAAAATAGTGGATTCAATCTTCTTGTAAGGGGTCATGATGAAAATCCTTGGAAAACTAGTTAGTTGTCTACTGCAATTTCTCACGTTCCTAAAAAAGCTGTAAGTTGTTTATTTGAATCATTTCTAGTGGTTCACCAAGGAAACAGGGTATGTTGGAAATTTTACTTAAATGTTATGGAATCGAAATAAATGCTCATTGATTCATGTTGGGGTGTCGGAAAATTTTTTTTCTTTGACATTAATGTTATTAGTAATTTCTTGTTACTTGCTCCCTCCATCCCATTGTTAATGTCATGTTTACTTTTTTGACATCCCAAAATAAGTCTCTTTCTAGTTGTCAACACAACATTTTATTAGCTTTCCCACTTTTGCCATTTGAAAAAGTAACTTTACCTGCTTACCAATGCATTCCTCATAATTTGGAAATTTTGAATTTGAGGACAACATTGTAAATTCATCCAAATCCTCCTCATCCACCTCACAGTGGTTACATGTTCCCCTTAAAAATTTCTTTTCCAGAAAAAACTTCTCAAATTATGGGATGGAGGGAGCTTTTTTAAGGTTTGTTTTATTTCGCAACAGAGATGTCCTTTTTCTGAAAGATATTAGTTGTTCAAATTGGGTGCCTGATTTTATTTGACGTATTATTTTTAATGTGCTTGATGAGAAATAGATCACTAAACAAGTTGTTGACATCCACAAGGCCTTGTTATACAAATAGATTCTGAAGGTGAATGTTGCTTTAGGAGGGTATTTGGCGTCTTATGAGGAACAATTTTTTGTACTCTAACCTAAAAGTGAAGATAGAAAGCCAAGGAGACCAACTCTTCATGCTTTTTGCTTAATAATAGCTCAAATCAGCTTATAGCTTATTTTAGGCATATGGTCCCATACTAGCTTCTGACCATGAGGTGTTGGCTGTAAGGTATAGTTTTCCATGTCGATCTAATATTGTCCTTTTTGCTTGACTTGCAGGCCAATTGTGGTGTCTGTGGGGCGGATGATAGTGGTGCAACTGCCTTATGCTCATCGGCTTCTTCAAAAGATCTGTATGGAACTCAGTGCTTTGGTTTCTATGGAAAAATAAGATCATGGAAGTCTGTAAGTTGTTATCTCCCATGATACTTGATAGTTGTTTGTTAGTTTTTTAGAATAAATTGCACTTGTTCTTCTGTTTCTAGCATCCCTATGTCTTGACGTATTATGTCTTCATGTTACAGGTTGCGGTCCTTCAAATGTTGGAAAAGCAAATGGGTCCTGAGTCGTTCCGAAAAGTAAGAATGTATACATCATTGTGATATATGTCTACTTTTGACTTTGTTCATGCTGAAAGACCTCCTTTTTTTTTTTGCGCTACCCTACTGGTAGCATCAATTAGAAACTAATTGAGATTAAAGGTTGGTTCTTGGTTCTAATCCCTGAAGTATGTGCTTTATTTTATTATGCAAGTTTTTTTATGGTTAGGCTAAGTGGAATATTAATGTCTTCTGCGCAGCAATTTCCTCTTTCTGATAAGACTGCTTTTTGTGTGGCTTGATAGTCTAGTTTTCTTTGGTCTTTTTCACAATATAGTAATTCATCATATTCTTTTAGTCATTTACAATTTTTTGTTATATTTTGTTAAAAATATATATAATTGGACTTTCAAGTCTAGTGCGTGGAAAGGATGGATATATCCTGTTGAAGCTTGTAGTGTTTTTGAGGCTGAATGTGCTACAATTGTTAAAAAAAAATTGACACTACAAAAAGTCAGTGGACAATTTCTCGTCATTTTTCAGATGTGGTTTTATATGCTCACCTTTATGAAGCTTGAACCAATCATGCATGAAAGAAAATTTTCCATATTGAATGTTGTTAGTTATGGGTTTTGATTGTAAGAAAAGGAAGGCATTCGTCAATTAAATACATTCTTTTTAAATTACAAGAGCTCCTCCTCCCACCTTTTTTCTTGGGGGTTGGGGTGAAGACCTGTGATAAAATATGTTGAACATTCTGGTTGCATTCTGATTTTTCCCAGTAAGGACAAAAGCTTTGTGTAGGGCCATAGTTTTTGCGTCATATAGTGGTTTCTTGTCTCTGTCTCCGCTGGTGCACTGTTTTCTTGGATGCTATCTGGGAGAGTTTTAATTCCTTGATGTGTGGTTGTAAATAAGGTGCTGAGGAGATTGTGGGGAAAACTTATCAAATGTTCTTCAATCAATTCTTATGTTGCACAATTTTTTTTGGTTCTTTATTGTAGTTTTCACTTCTGGAGGTGGGTGATAGGTGGCTCATATCTTTTATTTCTTCTATTTATAAAGTAGTTATCACATCGATGCTGAAAATATACCACAAAAACAAGTATTTAACATGCAATATGCATGACAGCTGCTTTGTTGCTAGCTTGATTGATTTTGCTCATAATATCATAATTTGATCTTCTCATTTTTAACTGCTGATATACTTGCTTGTTAATTTGTTGGTTGAGCTGCATCAACTTGCCAAATATTTTTTTTACTTACATGATCAAATCTTTGTATTTGTAGATTCTTCAAGTAATAGTTGTCCGTGCTCAAGATACAAGTCGTCCTTTGAGAACTCTCAGCACTAAGGAGGTATTCATAATTATACCACAGTACCTAACCTATGTTATGCTTGATTATGATTTTCCAAATCTTGGACTTCCATATGGGAGATGCCAAAATAGACAATGTCTAGAGTTGAAGAAAAAGTTATTTGCCCCATCAGGGGAGGAATAAAGGTAATTTGAGTGGAGGAGAAGAGGTTGATTGTAGGGCTTAGCAAGAAAGACCAAACGTGGTTGTATTAGTATTTACTAATTAGCTGGGACTTAGATTAAAAATAAAGGTAGCTGGTGGTTGTTGGTGTTGTTTTATTCTATTTCTTTCCCGTCCGATGAGTTCTCTCTCTCTCTCTCAAATTTCTGCTTTATACTCTTACTGCTGGGGTGAGCACTAGATTTTTTTTCTATGGTATACGTATTTCTGAATTTCCTTGTCGTCGCCTCATTGGATATTGTACTTCTGCTTTTAAGTTGTAGTGCATCCATTTGAAATTCCTCCTTATCTTATTCAAAGACAGTCAAAGTTCTTCCTTTTACTATGTGTCACAGCCTACTCCAGCAGGACTGCTGATGCAACCAGATCCATCAAATACATCTTGGTTTGGTTTTTTGTTGTGCTGGCCAAATTGATCAAGTTGTATGGTAGAAGTTAGATCACAAGTATATTGTATTCCAGATATTTCTGTCAATTTGGTGTGGAACGAGTTAGGGTCTGAAAATCTGATAGTAGCATAGCAAAAGACATTAATGCTCCTTTGACAAACGTTCTGGCAGAATTTGTCTGATTCTTTGATAGTTTTGGTGGTTCTTCACTGATTATTCTAGAGTTGATGTCTTTCTTTCCAACGTGTATTGCAGTTTCGACACTTTGCAAACAAAGTTGGTAATCTTGAGCGTCCTTTTCTTAAGGAGTTTTTTCCTCGTTGGGTTGGATCTTGTGGCTGTCCAGTGCTTAAGTATGAATTTTATGGCTCAAATTTTATTTTCTACATCTTTGATGTTGCTTGTATATGATGATGCCTCCATTTGATATTTGTCCTCCTATTGTGCCATGGAAAGGATGGGATTCTCATATAACAAAAGGAAGAATATGATTGAATTGGCTGTACTGAGGGGGTGTACAGCTAGGCCAGATCCAACTGCAGCGCTTTCTAATGCAAATCCTGATTCTGAAAAAAGAGAGGGTGATGTTGGATGGCCTGGCATGATGAGCATACGAGTCCATGAGCTTGATGGCATGTATGACCATCCGATTCTACCAATGGCTGGAGATTCCTGGCAGCTGCTTGAGATACAGTGTCACTCAAAACTTGCCGCTAAACGCTTTCAAAAACCTAGAAAGGGTTTGAAACCAGATGGTTCTGATGATAATGGTGACTCTGTGCCAGCTTTAGATATACGTTCAAAGTATGTTACTTTGGATGATGGCATACATTATTATGTTAAACTTGATAGCATTCTGTGTTGCCATGTCTCAAATGATTATTGCTGTGCTACGCAGTTCAGATTCACCCCTTTTGTGGCTGAGGGCTGATCCAGAAATGGAATATCTCGCTGAGATTCACTTTAATCAACCTGTACAAATGTGGGTAAGTTTGGAGTGATCATCTTTACTAGTTGCTCTTTTATTGATTAATATGTTCCATACTGGTGAATTAGCAACATTCTGAAAGCAATTTTAGTTTTGTTATAAGGAACTTTTTATGTTGGATATTTTTAGGATTGTGTCTACCATGGAATTTGTGTGTTCTTGATGTGTTTGGTCAATATTTTGAATTAAAATAGGGGGAAAATATTCTTTTACTTTTCACTTTTAAGTTTTTAAGGTCCTTATTTTATCTCTCATTTGTTGGTTCCTTGTAGTTCTTTTAGAGTATGAGTTTTTTTTTTTTGGGCTTTTCTTTCCCGGTTTGAGATGTCATTCAACTATTCCCTCATTGGTTGATCTTTGTGCAGCAGCAGTTGTATGCTTTGTCTTCAGTTCTTTCCAATAAGATAGTTTTGACATTATGAAGTTGGCAGTTGGATTTCAAACCTCATAATGAAGGCATTCTGATGTTATTCTATAACTCCATTATTTTCTTACAAAGTACCAAGTTTGTCACCTTCTATGATTCTTGATACTCTTTTTCTAATGGCAATCAGCAAACTTATCTTTTGAGCAATTAAATTTAAAAATTTGTTGGTTGTCCATTGAGACATTACCTACCTTTTTATTTTTGTCAAGTAATTAGCTTTCTTTTAATTTTCTGTGTGGATGCGATCTTTATACTCCCGACATGATTAGTGTGTATTGTTACACGTGTCAAAACATGATATATGTGTATTACACATGCATCAATAATACAGGGTCAGTCTAACCTCATGTTTACTATTGCAATTAAAGATGCTTCTTTCAAGAATTTTGTGTTTCATTCATTGTGTTGGGGTTCAGACTGGGAGATTGCACATTTTGTTTCCCGAGGCTTGAACTTCCTGAAGGATGAATGCTCCTTGCTCATTTTATGCTTATATTAGTAAACTAAATGTGCTCTCTTTTTCAGGTAAATCAACTGGAGAAGGACAAAGATGTTGTTGCACAGGCACAAGCAATAGCTATGTTGGAGGCATTGCCACAACAGTCCTTCTCTATTATCAATGCTTTGAATAATTTTCTTACTGACACAAAGGTTCTCTTCTGCTTCCCTTTGATAATCCCCCATTCTTTGTACACCCTTCTTTGTTCCATGAACTTGAAATTCTTCATTTTACTTTCAAGGCTTTCTGGAGAATCCGGATTGAGGCGGCATTCGCATTGGCTATTACTGCTTCTGAGGTATTGTTGCCCTCTTCTTTTTGCATCAAAATTGGAATGCTTTTTTTTTTAAAACTGATACAAAATTCATGTCTTCTGTGTTTAAATATCAAAGCATGTTTTAGAGGTCCAATCTCAATGCTGCTTTGTCCAGTCTGTTTGGTATTTCAAGTGAAGTTTCCTTTTTGTGGTCAGAAATCTGTCTGAGTAAATTTTCTTTAATTTGAACAAACAAGTTTTCTCTGCCAAGATCTAATAACTTTATGAAAAGCACTCATTTGTGATTACATCCATCCATCTGGGCCCAGGTTCTTCCAATCCAAGTGGTGAATAAAAAACTTTGGTGTTTGTTTATTTGTCATGGTAGATTCTTTAAATTTGTGTGTCCTCATCTGGGCAAAAGAGATAATTTTGTAAATAAATTAAAGGCCTTGGGTTGATACAAATTCTATGGTTGGTTCAGTCCTGGGAACTCATAAATGTTCCTATTCATATATTATAGGTTCTCTATCTTCTAGTTTACATTCTTGTGCATTTCTGACAAGTACGCATTGTCATATTGATGTGCTGTTATTGGGTATAAATAGGAAACGGATTGGGCTGGCTTACTCCATCTGATTAAATTTTATAAAAGCAGGAGATTCGACCCTGATATTGGACTCCCCAAGTGAGCCTCTTGCAATTCCTGCTTTTAGTTCTATTCAGTACTGCAGGAATCACTATAGCTCAGGCTTATGCTTTTCATTGCATTGCAGGCCAAATGATTTTCATGATTTTCAGGAGTACTTTGTACTTGAGGTAATGATATGAGGTAGGATGTGATTTGTGTATGATTGTCTCAGTGCTATTTAAATTCTTATATATAACATGGTGATAAATGAGTCAGGTTGTGTCTAAGGGAATTTTCATGATAACAAACTTAACCCAACTTTCCATATTTTTAAATGCATTCTTTGTCTTTGGTTCTCGGGCTTTTTCATAGTTGGTCTGAATATTCATAGTCTATATCATGATTAATGTGTCACTGCAAGTCATCTGTCCCTTTTTGTAACTTCAACTGGATTTACTTAATATCTGGACTTGACTTGTGTTTCATACTTTTGCGTCCTATCAGGTTATTCCATTAGCAATAGCTACGGTCAGGACAGCAGATAAGAAAAGTCCCAGAGAAGCTGTGGAATTCATTTTGCAGCTTTTGAAGGTAAAAACCTCTTTCATAATTATAAGCTATGGTCATCTGATGGGTGAGGGGGTTGTGGCCATCATGCTAGAATGTAGTTGAATATGCATAAATTGTGCTCTGGGTAATGAATATGCATAAATTGCGCTCTGGGTAATCTCTTTTTCTATGAAATCCTTAGATAGTATGCAACGTAATGCTGGAGAACTGCTATAAATGTTACTTGACTGCTATAACCACTTTCCTGGGCTGGACGCTATTCTGTATTAAATCAGTAGTGATCAATTTGTTAATGAAGTTTCACATATAGGAGGATGTATCTATCTGAAATTGTGAGACATTGTTGATGTCTTGCTGCTTGTACTTGAGATATACTAGATTGCTCGTGTTGCTATGTGTCGTGTTTTGTTGGGATTCTAGGTGTCTGATACTTGTCATATCTTCACATGTAAGGGGCATCTAGTTTTTCGTACTCCATTCTTTGACTTCTTGCTTAGTTATTTTGAAATTTTCTTTGCATCATGTGCATATACTTTTTCTGTTTTTCCCTTTTTCTAATTTTGGTTTCTGCACAGTACAACGACAACAATGGGAATTTCTACTCTGATGTCTTTTGGCTTGCTGCATTGGTTCAGTCCATTGGCGAACTTGAATTTGGGCAACAGGTGCTCATATCTTTTTTGTGGTTGTCTGTAGTTATTCAGTTTATTTTTCGATTGATGAATTGTACATGTGATGCATATGTTTTTTCCTTATAGATATGGGCCCTGTTTCTGCCAATTATTTGCTCTCGACATAAGTGTGTGTATTAATTTATTTGTTGCTCTCATATGCCTTTAATTGCAAGTTCTTGTGCTTTAAGTTATTTTGGTAGTTGAATTTATGATCTAGCTGCCTATTTGCTCCTGTGGACATTGTTTTTATTAGACACGATATGGGTTATATTTAATAGGTAGTAGTGTGGAAACACTTCATTATAGTTAAAGATGGTTCCAATCTGGAAACCAAACCTGACTGGATTTGATAGATTTAAATCTTTTTCTACCGAGGAAATATCTCCGATTCGAGGCATGACAGGATACTGATATAATTGTACTCTTTGTCCAGCTTGGATAATACTGCCTTAGTGAACAAAATGCATTACAATGTGTACCTGTGGATTTGATCTAAGTGAAGATTACTAACTCTGGTGTTTACATAAAAGATCATTCCCCTGCCAACTTCTAGGACACTTGAGACAGTTATATCTGCTTTCCACCTTATTTGGTTTTCCCCTCATTCTCTTTTCTAACTTGAAGTACAAGATGATACTTCTAGAGGGTTTAGTATACTTTAAGCATCCTGTTACTACGCTGAAACCTGATTACTCGTGCACTTTGACAGTGTTACTGGTAGGCTTGTTTCCAATGCAGATTATCAAATATAAGAAACTCTAGAATCTTGGGGCTGAGCAAACTATTAGAAGCTCTACCTCTATTGGGCCTGGAAAAAGCTTATTATACTTTTGGTATTAAGATCTCAGATTTTGTGATCTAGATGTGTGAAAGTGTAAAGGTGACAATTTACAGCATGAACTTGACTCTTCTTCTATTTGATTAGTTCCTGTTAGCAGTGATGGAACAATAACCAAATTGAGCTCTAACTTGACTTTAAGATCTTTGAGAAATCACTGTACAGTGGAATGCATAAATGTGGCTATAGCATCACCTTCTTGGGGACCCAGAGAATTGACTGCTTCACACCATGTGCTAAGCTTTGTTGGTCGAGTTGCCTGTTCTTGAAGATATTAGTGCTTGGTTTTGCTTATTAATCTAATTTCCTGTTGCATTATTCAGGGATATAGTAGTCAAATGTGCAGAAAGCATGAGGTTTACTGCACCTCTGTTTAATTGGCAAAGAATCAATTGAAGTTCAAAAAATTGCAACCTAAATAAGTTAGCTGGGAAACAAAGTAAACAATCTCATAATTCTAAAAAATAATTGGATTGATGAAGCAGTAGTATATTTCATGTTTACTGCATGTGCTCTTTCAATGGTAATTTTCTCATATTTGCATATGCTAGTTTTGCTGGATTTACTACTAAGCTCTTTTTCCTCTCTTGATTGACCAAGTGGTTCTGTACTTTAATTCCAGAGATTAACCTGGTTAGGTAAACCATAAAATTTATTTCAGCTCCTATGTTATTTTATGTGAAGGCCCGGCATTGGTTTTCTTCAAGCATATTGGTTATGATGTACATTTGAATGACTACATTGAAGATTCTCTTCATCCTTGTTTGTCTGTTAAAATTTTTGAAAAGTGAAAGCGAATTCCAATTAATCTTTTACAGTTAAATATTTGGTGTATGTGAATTTGTGCCAGACTGATCTACTTGTTCACCTTTGAAGGCCTGCCATGATTTTCATCATCTTGAATTATGCTATCTGTGTAGATATGAAGGACTACATTGAAGATTCTGTTTGACCTTGTTTGTCTGTTGAAGGTTCTTTGAAGCATGATAGCAAATTCCAATTAATCTTTTATGGTTTAATATTTGTGTTTGTGAATTCGTGGCAGACTATAATCTACTTGTCCTCCCTTCTCAAGCGCCTCGACCGACTTTTGCACTTCGACAGGTGCCTTAACTCACTGAATACTGGATATAATCCTTTATATGACTCTGGGCTTCTCATTTGCTATGGAAAATGAATATACAGGCTAATGCCAAGCTACAATGGAATTTTGACTATCAGTTGTATTCGATCATTGACTCAAATTGCAATCAAGCTTTCAGAATTTGTTCCTCTTGTAAGTATTTTCCATTCTGATGTATATTTACTCTACAAACTAGTTATTCTTATGTTGAAATGCTGATTATTGCAGGATCGCGTAATTGAACTAATTCAGCCATTCCGTACTTTTAAGGCTGTATGGCAAGTTCGTGTTGAAGCAGGTAGAGCACTCCTTGATCTTGAGTTTCAGTCTGCTGGCATTGATGCAGCATTGACGTTGTTCATAAAATATTTGAATGAAGAATCATCTTTAAGAGGTTTGTATTCTTTCTAGTGTTTCAAGGTCCATTTGATTATTCAGTTTAGCATGTAGTGATAGTTGTTTGTTCTTTTAGAAAAAATAAATGCATAATATACCAAAATTTCTGATCTTACATCACAGGACAAGTAAAGCTAGGTGTGCATGCTTTGCGATTATGCCAGATGAGAACTGGATCTGATCCTGACAATGATGTAAAGAGTGATACTCTTGTGGCTTTGCTTCGCTTGCTTGAGAGCCCCATGTCATTCAACAATATTACCCTTCGTCATCACCTTTTCTGCATTTTGCAAGTCTTAGCTCGAAGGTTCGTATGCCTCATCCTGCCTTATCTTTTCTGAGCTTAGCAGATGAAATCTTGCCATAATGTGTCCAAATATCTCTGACATGCAGTTCGATGTGTTTAAGCCTTTCCAGATTATGGGACTTTTAAGTACATCCAACTGTACTTTAGGAGCACGTTTATTTTATGTAGTTATCTGCAAAAAATACATCTCAATGACTACCTTTTTTTTTGGTGGGAAAATGCCTTCTAATTATGTAGAAATGTTCCTTAGTTGGAGACACATAATAAAGGTGTGATGCTGATTATGCCCCATTGAATCTTAGAGAGACAAATGATATGCACTTGTCATTGGAGCTTATTGTATGGTCTGGAAAAAGGAGAATTCTTTGTTCATCTCAATAGCAGATGATAAGCATTCAATTGGATAAATGGATCTCCTTAGGTATTTAACTGAGAGTGGTGTCCCTTTCCTTTTCCTGGATAAATATGAGTAGCCTGGTCATCAGAACTTGGTAATTTTTATAACGCTAAGATGATGTTATTCTTGGATATGCTGCATTCTTGCTATATCTGGTTGCTCGCTATCTGTTTGAGGAAGAAAAATAGGTTACGTCATCAGCTGCTGCAAATTTAAGCCTGTTTCTGTTCATCACTCTATTAGGGCACCTACCCTTTTTGGGGCACCAAGGGATGAGACGCTGAGAATGGGGCATGCAGAAACTTGCAGTGAACTTAAGAACATTTTTGCTGCTCTTGTCAAACAGTCTAAGCCTCCAGAACCCTCTCTGGAGGCTCTTGACCTTGAACGTGATGGTGATGGTTCAGTATTTCCTGAGGCTTCTCAGGCGCGCGATGTTCTCTCCAATGGTCATGATTTGACAAAGGCTATTGATATTGCTGAACCTGATGGTCTGCTGGCTCCTGAAGCTAATAGAGAAGCAGATACTCATCTTGGAAACAATGAGCAGCGGAATCGAGTGGCTGAACTTGGAGAAAGTGATATTTTCCTGCCAGAACCTGCAAAAGAACTACAGGCTCTCTCTGGAAGTGATGAGCAATCAAAGCCAGTGATTGACCAAGCAAATGAGAACATGGTCATTGCCAAGGCCGTTGACCCACCACATGGGAACATGGTCATTGCCGAGGCCATTGACCAACCGCGTGAGAACATCGTCATGACTGAGGCTGCTAAAGGAGCAGAAACACCATCAAACAGTCGTGAACAAATGAAGCCAGTTGCTGAACTTTTGCACGATAATTTAGTTGTTGCTGAAGTTTCCAAAGAGAATGATACTGTTTCCAATGGTCTTGAGCGGAAGAAGCCAGTGTTCCGGTTTAAGGTCAAACATTCTGCTGCTTCAAGCCGGGCAGAGGATCCTGATAATGCAATTCTTGAAAAGTCTCAAGATGGGCATGCTGATGCTGATAGAGGTGCAAGCAGTTCTGTCTCTGTTGACGCACCTCAAAAAATTGTTGCTGAGACATTTAGCACAGGCAATCAGAACCTTGAGGATGTGAATTCGAGCCATGATGTGGGGTCTCGAGTAACTGCTAGCATAGGCAGTGCCAAACTTGCAGCTGATGATGCGAAGGAACTGCAGTGCACAGCTGATTCAAGCAAAGTTTATCTGGTATCACCGCCAGGTGATCACATATCTACGAGCATTGTGAAAGATGATCATTTAGAGATGATGAGTAACAAATATGCAAGTTTAAAATCTCTGACTGTGAATGGACCCGGTCCCGAGACCAGTTCTTTGGTCAAAGAGAGGGACAAGAAAAAAGATAAGAAGCAACATAAAGAAAAAAAGCGGAAACGGGATGAGCACAAAGGTCACCGAAATGACCCAGAATACTTGGAGCGGAAGCGTCTAAAGAAGGAGAAGAAGCGGAAGGAAAAGGAGTTGTCAAAGCTCATGAGTGATGAGGCGAAGGCATCCTCGTCAGTTGAATTGCAGAGGAAGAAAGGGATTCCAGGAGGGATTAGTAGGGATGAGCAAGCTAGTCAAGTGGAGCACGAGAGAAGTAATTATGATAGTGAAACTAGGTCAGCTGCAACTGGTGGGGAGGGAAAGGCACCTCCGGTGGGTTCGTATAGGAAGAAGGACGATTCCGGATCTGGGGCAAGCATGCAACCGAACCCACCAGGTGAGACGAGTGGAGCAAAGGTGGTAATAAAGCCATTGGATAGTAGTGTAAATGCAACCCAAAGTAGTTCTTCGCATAGACTAAAAATTAAAATAAAGAAACGGACGCTTGAAAAACCATCATGAATGTAATCTAGTGTGAAAATGAAAAAGCTATTTTTTGTACTTTTTCTTCCTCCCGTGTAGTATGGGAGCAGGGCCCTGATTACATGAAGCCCCCACCTGGCTTATATATTCTATTCTCATCCCGTGATTATTGACGATTGTAACTTCGCTTTCCATGCAACATCTTAATTGCTTGGGAAACTATATGTAATTATTGGTCAGTGTCTATTCAATGCTAGATAAGTTTTGCGGGGGCTAGGGCCGCAAGATGGCGCATTAATTCTTCAGCTGATAATGCAGCCAGACATACTACACAATAGTACAAATGTTTTCGTATGTATGCATCCAGCTGCTGCATTTGCTCACCCTTTTCAAGTGCAGTACGAACATGTCCATTATTTACTACTAGTTCAAAGGCGCGTGTCACAAGTACATAAAAGGTTGGGGGCCCTATTTTCATGCTTCAGCTGCTGCTTATACGCCTTGCCTTTTTGCCCTCCCTCCCTATTCCTTCCTTTCTCGAACTACATTTGGAATGCGGGCAAGGACATAAAACAAAAGCGTGCTGCTGGCTGTGCAGAGAAATCTCCTACGTCCGAGCAAGGTTTCACATTTGCACCAATGTGGCGTGTACCTAACCTTTGATGAGAAGATGGTAAAATTATGGTTATGGTTTCAAAGTTGAACTTTAATTTCTCGCAGTAGAAGTACTTTTTGAAAAAGCTTGAAACTTTTGTGTAACAAAAAGAGAGGGACCAGAAAAGAGCTTCCTTTAGTAATTTTTCTCTCTCTCTCTTTTTTTTTTTTTGTCCGATACACAAAAGGCGTGGTAAATTGAAGAAAGAGTTTAAGAGGTGGCTGTGGCTTGCGGGACTCTACTTAGTGTAGCAGAAAGATCCAGTAGGATTTCGCCAGGCCAATCAAAGGATCCCCATCCATCCATCCATCCATCATCCATGCATATCATAGGTTGTCTTTCTTTGTCTTTCTTCTTAGTGTTCTTGAATTGCACGCATCAATCAAGACCAAGACCTGAATAAGAGTAGAGATGATGGTCAAAAAGTAACAGCGGATATGTTTCTCCGCTGGGTCCCACCTGTTCAACTCTCCTCCTAGGTACAACTTCAATGCTGCTGTCTGTTGGGTCTCATAAATCTGCTTTTGACTTTATCAAAAAATTAAAAAAAAAAAAAGATTCTTATGAATCCGCAGCAAGCAACTGTACTTCGGTATGAAGCCCGATTTAATCAGGAACTATTGATGGTCTTTTCCAAAGTTAATTAAGTAGTGGTCGAGAAAAAGAAAAGGAACAAAAAACCCAGCCTAGACGGAAAATTGCAAGTTTGGACACTATGTCGTCATTTTTATTTTTTTTTTCCCCCGGTTACTTAAACATCATACTAATGCTGTTCATGAAACTTATTCAATTTGCAAATTCGTTGCAGGAATTTTTTTGATTGCATGTATTGGACAATTTAACACTACTAACATCACTCGATTAATCAGCTCAGCTGGTATCGGAACTTGTCAAATCATTGAGCTTTTGCATTGTTTGCCAATTTGGCTGGATTGTACATCAGTTTCTCCGCCTCGTGTCCATTTTTTCCTTTCGAGTTGTTACTACTTCGCATATAACGAAGCTAAATATTTTTTTTTCTTTTTTATCCTGTCTTGTAATTTCAGCAGAGGAGATCAGGAGAACGCCAGTTTGCCAAATTTCACTCATGGTCATGATCATCGTTAGACCCCTCCAGCCAAAGAAGAATATCATTTCAAATTGTTTGACCGTTCAGACAAATGTATTCTTCTTGCAGCTAAAAGGCTCAATATAAAATGAAGGAAAATTGTTGGAATATACAACTTCTCTGTAGATTTTCTAGCACTAGGATAAATAAAATAGTTATTGAATAAATCTAATTATTAGGACTTGTTCTACATTTTTAGTATTTGGTTATAAAATGAAGGGAAAATGTTGGAATATGCAACTTTTCTGTAGATTTTTCTAGATTTTCTAGCACTGGGATAAAAAATATAGCTGTTGAATAAATCTAATTATTAGGATTTGTTTCACATTTTTAGTATTTGGTTATTTCTAGTTTATTAGAAATTTAAGAATTTTGTTATGATAGTTCGGGAGATTTGTTAGCGGAAGATTGTGTTGAATTGTTAACAAGTATTTTTTTGGTTAAGATTTGTTGGGAGATATTTATGGTTGATTTGTTATTCTACCTCTGTAAAAGGGGAAATTGATAAGTGAAAAGTAAGCAATTTTTTTGCAACACTAACTTAGGTATTGTTTCTTAGTTTATATCCTAAAATCCAATAAAGTGGTATACACAACCTATATTTTAAAGGCGTGTGTTGTTTTTTGAGAAAATTAAAAGCATGTGTTGTTTTTTGAGAGATAGCGCATTCGGTGAGAATCTTTTATCAATTCAAAGCCATAAAATAGTAGAGATCTTTTTGTCAAATGTTTCAATTTTTAGTGGTGAAACTTACCAAATTTAGACCATTAAATTTTGAACTTATTTGGTAGTCAATGATCTATGCATTATGGTGGAGACAAATTTTGTTTCATCACTAATTGAAGAACCAATGGGTAGATAAATTAGGGAACATAGAGTTGCAATTAGACAAAGATCCAAGGCCACTATACACATATCATTTTCTGATGCCGTTTTCACAAAGATAATGACTTGTGATTTGATTAAGAGTAAACTATTCTCAATTAAAATGAAAAGAGAAAGTTTCAATACTAATTGGTCGGATTTTGACAATTCTAAAGTGGAACATGAAGAAATCAAGAATTCAAATACATATAAAATTTAGGAGAAGATTATTGATAAACCAATCGAAGGAGCCTATACTCATGAAAAATCCAAGGATGATGGTGATGACAAAATTTGTGAATAACCATACAAAAGTTTTAGGGTTTGTCTTATATATTTCATAACAAGCATTGAGGGTGTTCCACTTTGAACCTATAAGAAATGTAATTTAGATACATTAAAAAAGTCATCTTTTATTTGGAATTTGGCATAAGAAGCCAAAAAAAAGTGATTTTTTGCAAGACTTATCTTCAACTTACATAAAAAGCTAAAAGAAGAAATTCATTGTAATGCTAATCATCAGTTCCAAAAGTTCTTATAGTCCAAAACAAGGTTCATATATTTCACAAGATAATTCAAAATATGCAACAAAAGTAGCAAGGAGAAGTGTTGAAATATATATAATTTCTCTGCAGATTTTTCTAGATTTTCTAGCACTAGGATAAATAAAATAGTTATTGAATAAATCTAATTATTAGGATTTTTAGTATTTGGTTATTTCCAGTTTGTTAGAAATTTCAAAATTTTGTTAAGATTGTTCAGAAGATTTGGTAGTAAAAGATTATGTTGAGTTATTAACAATTATTTTTTGGTTAAAATTTGTTAGAAGATATTTATCGTTGATTTGTTATTCTATCTCTGTAAAAGCGAAAATTGATGAATGAAAAGTAAAATATTTTTTATTATAACACTAACTAAGGTGTTGTTTCTTAATTTATACCTTAAAAACCAACAAAAATTAAAAGATGTTCAACCATGTTCGGTAAAAGCTTGAATAAAATATTGCTCATCGACCTCTTCTCATTGCATACCTTCTTGCCTCCCCCTTTTTCCCTTTCCTAGCGTTATCATAACAATGATTTGCATACAATGATGACCAGGGTTTGTTCTTAAATCTCAACCGTGTGAATCCAAGGCCCTTAATTACCGGACTATTAATACCCCCGGGCCTGAACATTTCCGTACAGAAGTGAGAAGCCAATGATGAACAACCTACGGTCCTAGACCGAGATGTGCAACTTGATCACGCAATTATACACATACATAATATCTCTCCTTTTTCTTGGGAAAAAAAGGCAGAAGAAGTACTGTATCTCTTTCTACACGTCCCAAAAGCCACAAAAGTACAAGGGGAATAAAAGGAAAATAATCGGATACTTCAATCTTAGGTTGCCTCCTTTCCAAGTGTCCCAGCTAGTATTCACAAAAACCCTCCCATAAGAATTTCTTGATCCAGTTTTTATTTTCTTCTCTCATTTTCTGAATTTTTTGATGTAAAGACAAGAAGAGAAGCTAGAGCTGTGCTGTGGTCGTAGCAGGCGGCATGTTAAGGAACAGTTGCACCATGCTAGCTGCTGCATTCATTGCTAAAATCTTCCTTTTGGGGATTTGTCGCTTTTCACTTCTCCCTTGATTACGCCCTGCACGGGATTTTTTTATTCCTTTGCCAGAATTCCATTTAAATACTCTTTGAGTCTTCTTCCCACGATCAACACTTGTTCTTTCAGACACTGAATTCATTCAATCAGTCATCATTTCTTCCTTGTGCTCTCTCTATCTTTGTTTCTTGAGAAGGAAAACGGCTGCGGGAATGGATGGATTCCAATAAATGGTGCAGAATAAGAGGTCTGGAATTTGTCTAGCTCCTTTATTCTCCAACGCATTATATATTAGATATAGCAGTTCTTTTTTCAGTTCTTACGGCCATTTTGACATGCCTCGATTTTTGTTTTTTGCAATTTCTCATTTGATTTCTGATAAAAATGCTTTAAATAAAATGTCTAATCTATATAGCAGGTTTTAACTTATTTATAGAAGGTTTTTATCTCTTTCTTTAAAAAATTTTAATGTCACTAGATGATTAGGTTATGCTTTTTTCATATTGTTTCCCAGTACGTTGCTTCGTCCACTTTTCTCAAAAGAAACTTTTTCCCCATTTTCCAGTGCATCAGAAATATATCTAAACGGCTAATCCTAGTTGGTGCACTTCTGCCATAAGTCTAACCGCCAACTGAGTTAGGAATTTTGGGCTTATTTACCTTTTTCAGAGAGTTGATCATAGACCAGACTCGAAGTGCAGCTAGTGCCCAAGCTGGACTAATGTCATATTATGTGTGATAGAGCAGGCTGAATTTACAAGAGTAAGGTAACCTGATCCTGCTCCCTTTTCTAGCGTCTCTTCCTATTCCACTTTAAAGACTCTGCACCTTATCTCCCTTTATGTTACAAAAGCAATATATATGGAGGAGTGTTTTTACTTAGTATATCTAAAGATAAAATCATGTCACTAGTCATTTTTATGTCTATAGAGTGAGTGACCACTTGTAGCAATGCAGCTGCTCATCAATGCTTAGTTTTCTTTTTCTTGTGTTGATTTGAAAATCACTCTAATGCCTATCAAGAAGGACAAAATCAACATTTGAAGAATAACCAAGACACGGACTAGAGCGAAACTATTCTGATAGAAGAACAGCTTAAATCCATATATAGTAAGTTGATACCTGAAAATTTTTACGAGACCAAATACTCTACTTCTTTTTTTTTTTTCTGTTCAAGTTTTAAAGGTTTTAAGTTTCCTGATAAACTGCTGAAAAAGGCACTAACGCATACTTGCTGCTCAGTTGGAATAGGCAATATTTGCTTTCGGCTCTGGTCTATTCTTTTGAACTTGAAAGATTGAAGAAGAACGAATTCATTCTTTCTGGTCTCTGATGGCGTTGACTATGTACACGAGTGTTACCATACTGAACATCTCCACGAATTTGCATTCTTTTATTGCAAAAAAAAAAGGGAAAAACCAATCAAATCTTTGGTGTATAGCGAGGGAAAAAACTTTTCAGCACGAAATCTTCCACAGTAGGGAATTGATGGGTATACTGTTAGAAATTTTTTTTTTTAAAAAAAAAAAAAAACAAGGGTTGCGGTCCAGCCAACTTGCCCTTGACAACCCAGAAACCCGAAGAGTAGAAATCACCAAAACCAATTTAAATATCCAAGCAGAATAGAGAAAGGAACTTCTGGGTCACTAAGAAATTTAGATACAGATTCAGCAATAGCCTGAATAGTGTGCTTATATATGGGACCATGCCTAGATTTGTTCCCTCTGCACAAAAGTATATATAGCTTTTGTGTGCTTATGTATATATATATATAGCTTGTTTTCCTGAATATCTTTGGCTATCTATTCCACTGCCTAAATATAGCTAGGAATTCTAGTAGTACTATTTGCGTTGCTTATCTCGTTATGGCTATTTATTCATACTGCAGAAAGACAGAAAGAAAGAAGAGAAACCTGCGCACTGATTATTTTAGTTGATTTTGTCAGTTTAGTACTCTGCTCGGAATTTGAAGATGTTAGTATGCAATTCGGTATCTTCTTGGTGCATCTTTTCCGGTCCCTTTTTTTTTTTTATTTATGAAATTTTCAGGTTAGGTTGAGGTAGAAGATAGATAACAAGTACTAGTATTCGATAGGTGTGCCTGTACAGCCTAGGCATAATTCCGCGATTTGGCTACCCTCTAGTCCTTTTCAACCCTGATGAAACAAATATATCTAGACAGCTGTTTGTGATATTTTGAGCTTTCAGGTGAAGAATGGATTATAATTAGTAGGGATAATTTCAGAAACCTCCCTTGAGGTCTCTAACAATCTCAGGAAGCTCCTCTTAGGTTTCAAAAATTACACTCACCTCTCTTGCTTTCACTATTTATGCTTCAAAATAGGCCCAATAGGTTACCAATTCTTTCAAATATCCTAAACTGCCCTTCTTGTCAAAAAGATAAAAAGGAAAAATAAAAAGAGCTTTGTCGATCCCTTTCTTCCAACACCAAAGCCAACAAACACTTTCTACCAAAAATAAAATTTTGGAAAAAAAATTCAACTATGATGATTGCCTTCTTCAAAGCAACGCCACCACAAAAGCCAAGAAAACACCCCAATTTAAATCAAAATAAACTCCAATAATTCTAGCACTGAAAACACTACAAACCTAATTTATGTCCGGTAGTCCTAACCCGACATTTACTACACAAGTCAATTAAATCCGTCACTTGGTGCTAAAGTAGATAAAACTTGACCTTAAATTTTACCCAAAACAAACACTATATCAACAATCAATAGCGCAGCTCTTTCGTCTTCTTCTCTTTACAGCCTCCTTTTTTTTTAACCACCTATTTCTAAAGCCCATCCATCCCTCAAATTCTTGGCTTTTGACATCACTAAGTTTTATCACCCATAATCAACCAATATTGGATAAAATAAATAGACACAGAAAAATCAAACCCATTACACTTAGAATTAAAAGGATAGAAAGGATGAATCTAATCATATTTGCAAAAAAAGAGGTGAGAATAGAGATGAAAAAAAAAGAAGAATAAGAAAAAGGAAAGGAGGAGGATAAATACGGGTACACGATGATAAATAGAATTTGGTCTTGAATTGGAGGAAAAATATTAGGTAGAGAGGAATAGGTGGCAGGAATTTAGCAAAAAAAGAAATGGAAGAAAGAGTTAGGTAGAAAGGAGGAAGTGTGAGGGAGAGAGAAAGATAGAATAAGTCAATTTTGATTTTTCTTGGAGTTTTTAAAATTTTCAAAATAAAAAATGTCATTAAGTATCCTATATTGGGGTAGAAGAGTACTTTTGCAGCAACAGGGGAGGTATGTGTAATTTAAAATATTAAAGGGAGCTTTGTGAAATTGATAGAAATCTCAAGGAAAGTTTATAAAATTATCCCTAATTAGTATACATATGTATCTTCTTCTTCTTCTTCTTTTTTCCGAAGAGTCAGACAATTAACCCCCCACAGCATAGTACTTTGATAATTAGGCAATAATATTTAATGCTTTAGGAGTTACCAAAAGTTGGAGATTACCATGAAGAGGGACTGAAATTCAACACTCCATGAGACAGCCATACATAGGTATTCCCTCTTTCTTTTACCTTTTCTATTTTCCAGTTATGCAAGCATTTTGATAAAAAATTCGACCAGTGATTATTTTAGTTACAGCATATTTTGTAAAGAAACTACTATTTTGACAGATACATACATGCACCAGTTCTTCAGATAAATTATAATTTTTTTTTTTAAAAAAATCAACATGGTGCTGGGTATGTGACTTCCTTACATGTTTTATGAACTTTATTTTATTGGTGTTTTCTTCTTCATAACGAAGAATTTGTTGCTAAACAACTTTGGTTTAGAATATTTTATATTAAACTGTAAGTAGATGTCAAGTTTGAATCATTATGCCAAAGAAATAGAAAAAAATTAATTCACGATTTTTTTATTTTCAAAATTACACTTGAAAAACAAAAATTTACTGTCAATTATATGTTGCACCACCATGTAAGAATCCTGACTCCGCCAGTGCATACCAGCCTGCGGTCAAGAACAAGGCTGAATTGCGGTCCTGGTTCTCTATATTTGACATGCTTTAATGTCAATGCCTTTGGTCTCTTCTATTTATGGTTGCTACAGATTTGTGCCAAGCCTGAACGTTAACAAATATGGTCCGATCTCTTATGTTCATGCAACTTCGATCGTTTGGGGTTTGTAGAAAAAGTCCCCAACTAGTGACATTTCAGAAACCAAAATCGCAAGATGTACAAATGAAACCTCAAACCATAAGGATTATCACTTTACCCCTATAAACTATAGCCTTATTATCAATTAATGTTATTTTTTAGGTAATTTATTTCACCATTAAACCAACTTAGCGAGTTAATAAACTTTAGAAGAAAGTACCCCTCTTTTTGTATAATAAAAATAATAAAAAATTTAGAGTAACTCTTTTCTTTTTTAATATCAAGAAAAAAGTTAGAACATTAATTTCTTTCTTCTTGGCAATCTTATTAATATTGAAAAAAATAAAAAGGTAGGGATGGAGAAAGAGAGAGAGAGTTCAATTTTTTTTTTAAAAAAATATAGATACGATATTTTTATTATTTTAAAATTACGTTACTTTTCTATTTACCATCTAATTCCAATCCTAATTCTGATGACTTTAAAATAATACGATAATATTATTTTTTTTCTTATTTTCTTTCTTTGCAAAATCTATTTTTTTTCCTTCTCTCCTATCTCTTTTTCTTTTTCTAGTATTAATAAGTATGAAAAAAGAAATTTGAAAAAAATTCTTTTATTTTTATGTTTTTTTGAACTGTTGGAGTGAATAAAAAGGAAGAATAACTATTTCTAATTTTTTTATATTTAATTATATATCAAAAAAGGGTATATACATTTCAAATTTTTTGAACATACTGGTTAGCTTAACAATTAGATAAAACACCTAAAAAATAATGTTAGAAAGTAAAACAATTGTACCACCATAATTTAAAGGGATAAAGCGATAATAGCAATGTAGTATTGCTATAAAATAAAAGAGTCTTTTATCCAAAATTTGTTAACATGCTGAGTTGAATTACCTATGGGAATGAAGTGATTAAAAGATAGTTTTAGGGAATAAATTGATAGTAGTGATATAGTTTAAAAGGGTAAAATGATAATAATTCTTAATTTTTTATACACCATTACCATTGAATGCATGATAACTTATCTAAAAGGTAAATAGACACATACTTCAAGTATTAAATTTTAGGAAAGGTAAAATTAATTAGACAAAGTATATAAATACAAGGAAAAATAACAATTGTTAGTGTATATATATGTGTGTATATATATATATATATACATGGTAGATTAGGTGTAATTCAATTTTATTAATTGGATTGGACACCCGTTAATATATAAATGTATATGTATATGTATATGTGTACACACACATATGTATATATATATACACATATATATTGAGAATATTCAGTTACAGTAGTCGTGCACTAGAATAGTTGATGCAGCAACGGGATGATGCATTGAGATGTTGTTCAGCAAAATATTGGCTGCTATGCTTTTCCATTTTAGCCCTTTGCTATATTACGTTCTCCTGTAGTTCTACGAGATTAGACATGCCATTTCATTATCTTTCCTCCAGCCGAATAGACTCACTCCATTCTATTTTGATAGTTCCATTTTAACTTCTCTAAAATATCTTTATTTAATATACTTTGCTATTAGTAACCTATCTTATTCAGTAATTGCTTTAATTCATGTCTTGAATGGTGCAACTTTTCACTTGTGTCGTTGTTGCAATTGATGTAGAGGTATAACAATTAGTCATACTCCTAATATTAATGTAAAGATTTTTAGAAAAATATTAGATTAAATTTATTCTTTCAATAAATTTAACTAATTTTTATTAAATAGTGTAAAAAAATCAAAACTATCAAAGGAGAATGGAGAGAGTATAAAATATGATAAAGATTAAAGCTTTTTTTTTTAAATCAAGCGTAGTGCCTATACTAAAGGATAGGAATATGGAACTGAGCAATATAAAGCATTAGAGAGAGACACACCTAAAATATAGGGATACATCAGCACACTTTTGGAATTTTTCAAGTGTAAGATGCGGAATTTAAAAATGAATCTATAGTACAGGGACACTCATGGTGGCTAGTTTGACTTTGACAGGTTGGTTACTTAATACTCTAACTTAGGGTTAATTTCACATACCTCCCCTGAGGTTTTTGATAATTACAGAAAGCTTTCCTCAAGTTTTAAAAATTACACCTATATTCTTTATTTTCACTATTTAAGTAACATTCTAGGCCCAAAAAACTATACTTTTTCTCAAAATTTCTATAATGCCTTTGAGTTACAATTCACAAAAAAAAAAATGTAAAGGAAAAAAAGGGTTCACAGTCTCTACTTCAGTTGTCTTTACTTGTTATTACTATTACTTACTCATCAACATCCAAATCACTATTAAATAAACACTTATTTTTGTTCTAATTGTCCTATTTTTATCTAAATTTCTAATTCAGACTATTGTATCAATTATAAATGCTATATCAGATACTCAAAAACTTACCTACAATCTCATATCAATATCAGATTTTACTTAATTACAACACTATTCATCAATATCCCTAAATTTCAATTTCATTTTTGCCACCTTTTTAATACAAAATAATCTAAACTATCACTACTAATATCAATATCCAATATACTCCATTGGCACATATTTCAAAATTAATCAAATTCTCTCTATAAGAACAACATCAATAATTGTAAATAAAAAATAGAAACACAATATTGTTATAAATATATACCAAGAACACTTTTGTTTCATGACAACCATAATAATATAATCTATATTTAGATCCTATTCCACTTTCTATTCTTAATTTTTATTTTTTATCACTGTCACTATCTTTATCTCTATCTAATTTGATAATGAAATTAGCACTCAATTTGTCATTTGACAATTTCAATTTGGTAATGCTTTATGAAAAATTGGAAACAAAAATGGGCGCAAGGAAACTATTTAATAATAATAAAAAATCAAGAATTGAGAATAGATATCAAGATATGTAAGTATTGGCAGTTTGGTGCGTATGGTAATTTTTTTAATAACAATAGTACACATTTGGTTGAGACTAATAAATAAATGAGTTTGAAAGGAAAATAGATATAGAAGGAAAATAATAGATAATTAAATGAAAAAAACTGTAGTTTGAATTATTGGTTAATAATAGATGAGAGAGTTTTAATGGTTGATAGAGTTTTTCAATGAATTGACAATTAATGAAAGGCATTGTTGTTTTTTTATCACACCAAAAGTAGCATTCGTAATTATGTAAATTTCAAGGAAATTGAATGAAATTGTTGAAAATCTCAGGAGAGGTTTCTGAAATTATCCCTACAACTTAAGCTTGGAAAAATGAAAACAAAAATAATCCTTGTTAACTCCATTTAATGAACAACATAATTAAAGTTAACTTGTGGGGTCAGCCCAATAGTGAGAGTAGTGATGGGCAAAAATACTCACTAACTCAAAAATTTACTATATCTGATCAAAAAATTAGGATATTTGATTCATATTATTTTATCAGGTTTAAAGAAGGTTGGTTACCCGCTTAAATGTGAGGTGGGTTAAGGTCACCTAATTAAAAATCTGTGGATACCTGATCCACCCTACATATATATATTTTTTATTTTTATTTTTATACATATATTATAAAATAATATTTTTAGAGCTAAATAAACAATTTTATTGAACAAATTGTATTACAAATATAAGAGACCATAGTTTGTTTACAAGATTCATTTGTAGAGGTCATGATATTATTTTTTTAGAAAAAAATTTAATTAATGTGAAATATATATTTAAGAAAAAGGTACTATTTATTTTAAATTTTCATTGATTTTGAATTCTTTTAATTTTTTTCCTTTTTCTTGTATTCTTTTCGCATGTATATTTCTTGGTGGGAGATTTTTTTGACAAAAAATCTTTATCAAATCTTAGATGAATATGTAATATATAAAATTAAATTAGTATAAATTATTTTTTAAAAAAATTAAATGATAAGTGGGACGGAGCGGATACCTATTGATTCGACCTTACTTGGTCTATTGATATGCAAGGCGAGTATGGGTTAAAAAATGGCTGACCTGTAAGCTACAGATCGGGTCAGTCCAATGGTGCACTGAGCGGGTATCTGATCCGTGTCCCCCTCCCCCTCCTAAATAAGAGAGTGGCTCTTAGAATTTTTCTTGCTGTTAGATTCAAAGTTTGAATCCTATACAATTGTGGGTGGAAAGATTAAAAAAGAATTGTTAAAGTCGTTTGTGAAACCAAAAGTTAAGGCTTTGGAAGGAAGATTTGTAAAAATGTGCATTTAAGAATGTGTCCTTATGTATTATAAACACTTTAGGAGCAAACTCTAATATTTACATAGATAATTTTAAAGTTGTAAAGGAGATCTTGATGGATTTATAAAATTTTTGGTGGAGGATAAGGGGTCAAAATCTGATTTTTATAATGATATAAGTGAAAAGTTCAATTATTTTAAAGGGCTACAAAAGGATTTCTGAAATCTTGGGGCTGCCCTCTTCTCGCCCCCCCTAGGGTACAGTTAGGACTTCAGGGGCTCATGTCTTAAAAAAAAAGGAAAAAACTTAAAGAGTGGATGTGATATTTTGGTGTTTATCCATAGAAGTTGCAGGATTCAAAATTCACGCCCTGTTTGGAAGGTGAGTTTTTTAGGAGTTTATTTAAAACTTTACTGTAATTTATTGTAAAAATTTTTTAGAAATTTTTTGAAATGTGTAGATTTTTAAATATTTTGAAGTATATAGTTTAAAATCTTTATGAAATTTTTTAAGGTTACTATAGTTAAAATTTTTAAAAAACTTGTAGCAGACAAACTTGTCAAAAAACTTAGGTTCGAAACAAGGCCTGAGTTACAACTGAAAATTCAATTAATAATTGCACGTTATTGATTACGACAATAACGCATCGCATTTTTTGTGCGTTAGGTTAAGGTACGCAAACCTCGTATAGTTTATTGCACTTTAAACATTTGAGGTTTTAAAAACGGAATTAAGATAAACTGAAATATGAATTTTCAAAATGTGGCAAATGGCTGATGGGACATACAAAAAATTTTCGATTAATATTTTATTGAAACATCTAGGTCGTCATAGCATAAATCTTCTTGTTATAGGAGTCCCTGAAATAAACCAGTTTGAATTAATTGTTTATTGGGAAATTAAAGGAGGCAATGCATCTTGTTGTCCTCTTTTTGAAACTTTTGTTCACTGTAGAAGATGCTGTACCTTCTTCTTGGGGGAACACAAAGGGTGCTGCGCCATGAGGGGCCTTTTTTTTGTCTTTCTCACGTCTGGCAGCAGCAAAAACCTAGGATTACCACTACCATGAAAACCTGGATTAGAAATTCCATAACCCAACTTTGAATTTAGCATTTTCTTTCTTTGTACTGTGTTTCCAATAAAAAAAAAACCGTATTTTCTACTAACAGTTATCCTAATCGGAAAAAATGATATGTCATAAGATCCTTCATTGGCTTCATCATCTTCATCATTTTAATTACTGCACAAATCCTGTGCATGGGATACTGTTCTTGCATTTCTGGAAATTAATAGATGGAATCCTCGAATTTTTCTTAAATTTGGAAACCAAAATGCACAGCCTTGAGCTGAAGTACCTAATTCCGGTCCATACGTTAAAAGGGAAACAAAAGTACCTATTTAAATGATCAATGATATCTGCAGCAAAACTGGTGGTCCCTTATCAATGGAAATAGAAATACCAAATTTGGCCCAGATCTTCGCTTATTTCATCTGTTTCTCTATTAGGTCGTTCAAAGCCCACACCTTCTTTTCTTTTCTTTTATTTATTTATTTTTTTTGGTTATAACAATTTCTATGGTGCTCTTCAGAATCTGGCTAACCCGACTTTCTGGAAAATCTTACTCCCAAAAAAAAAAAAAAAAAAACTTTGGCGTGGAATCTGGGTATAAGATTAAGAATGTTAAACCAAAAAATAAGATTGATCAAATAGCAAAATCCAAGTGATGGTTATATTCGGATCTGAAAATGTTTAGGGAAACCAAAAGCTCCTTGCCATGAACGTGCGGGCTAGTGGGATGGAAGCAATTTTACGTGCCGGTTACGCCGGAATCTGAAAACCCTTTCCTTTTGCTATTCTGCTCTTACCTTATTGGCTGTTCTTGCTATTACTTGATGGAGATATGATGACAGATCAACTTCTCCTTCCATCTCTCGAAGGGTTTTTCTAGGTTGCTAAAAAGAAATAGCCAAAGGAAGAAAGAAAGTGCAGATCCTTTCTTACCGGGAAGTATATATCAGTATCAGGTAGGGAATAGGATTAAACATTTTTGGCTTTAGGAATATATATATATACACCATACTAAGATTCCTCCCTGTTGAAGAAGGAGGGTTGTTCGATCTGGGAATCTGGAGCTGCTTCTCCAAACTGTCTCTCTATCTCTTTTTCTCTCTCAAACATACACACGTGTCTCTCACGGGCAGGGAACAGAAGCATCTTATCCTCTTCATGTTTTAAGGTTCTTGATTTTTTTTTTTTTTTTTTTTTCTTTTGGGTTCTTCTTTTAAGCAACTAATCAAGACAGTTTTAGCGCTCTGGTAGGTCATGCTTGAAATTCAAGCCGCAAAGAAAAGAATTACATAGAAAAATTATACAGACCTTCTGGATAGAAGATAAGAGAAGTTGATTTTGTCCTTCCAAAAAAAGAAAGAGGAAATGATCTACATCTCCCAGAGGATTCCAGACACGTTAGTACTTAGAATGACGGAACAGAAACCTAGATGGATGGACAAAGAATAGGTCAAAAACCCTAAATTTGGACCCCTTTTTTTTTGTGGTTGTTTAGGGAGGGGGACCAATAGGCATGAGATGTAACACATGGGGGACGAAAAGCTGGTTCCAGGCAAACATTAGTGGTATTTCATCATGATGAACAAGTGGTACTGATGCTAGAAAGTAGAAATGACCAGTTAGGTTGGATGCTGTATAGCTTGATACAGTTGTAATTAATATGGTCGGAAAGAATGCTAATTCTTTTAACTCCAGTACAAGACTTTTGTTGATTAATTAAATCTTAATCTCAGATTAAACTTCAAAAGCCGGCAACTCTTGAAATCAACCCAGGGACTTAACTATCCAACCCAACCCCTTCCCAGATAAAGAATGCTAATTCACGACTGCATAATATGCCATCCATCTGTTTTAGTCATGAGATCCTGGGCAGAGTTTTTTCTTCATTTTGTCCTCCAATGTCCAGCTCTTTTTGCTTTGGAGGTTAACGAAAAGCGCTATTGCCTTTTAGTATTTTTGTCTAATAAACGGTTGGATTCTCAGTTACCCAAGGCTTTTCTTCCAATTCATGAAATGCAATAAATATAGTAGCATAATTTTGTGTGTATGTTTGCTTTTTCTACTCATGAAGCTGCAGTGATTTTCATCCACCAGAACATATTTTTTATGCACCTAGCTGCCCCTCAACTCAAAAGACGACTTGTTTCCTCCCTCATCAGAATATTGCTTCATCAGTTTTCTCTGGAACTAGTCTTCTTAATCAAGCTTTTCAGAACTATTCCTCTAATTCCACCGTGATAGCTGTCTTAAGTGTGATCTTCAGTTGATTCGAGCTAATAATATATAGTTTGAAAAAATTTATAGTAACGACGCTCTTACATACTATAATACCACATACTAAGCATCTTCGTCTTGTAATCTACAGAATATTAGATACAAAGTCTGCATGATGAAATCCCAAGTTAGAAATGTGTGACATCAATTTAAACCAAGCCAGAAAATTTCCCTCCAGCCAAAGGCTACAACAAATAGTTACATTTAACGGAACTCTTCTACATCTTTAGGAGCAAACAAACTTTTACAGCAATATACCTTAAGAAGAAGATTCTGTTATCCTCCAGTACTCTCTCCAGTCTCCACTTTTAGAGAGAGCAAAAGATTCTGTTATCCTCCAGTACTCTCTGTTTCACAATGCTATACTACTCCTTTATGTGTGCCCTTATCACAGCAATCAATAATGATGTTCTTGTAACAGCCAACCTAACAGATGTATAACTATATATATATAGACAGCAAGTGAAGGAATGAGTGCAAGAGGCTAGTTTTTAGTTTTCTCCAAGTGCTGGATATAAATAATGGAAGTTTCAACTGCCTTTTGCTAACACTAAATCTAGGTTAGGTTTGTGCCTCCATATTTAGTTTGCTAACACTACATCTATAGGTTCATGCCTCCACATTTCAGTGTGCTAACAGTACATCTAGGTTTATGCCTCCCATCCCTTTCAAGAACCACTCTTGGAACATCCAGACTACTACTCTTTGGTTTTGGGCTGCTAATGGTCCCCAGTCACTGATCAAACGTGGGCCAGGCAAAATGTCCAGTGGTGCGAGTTGAAACCCTCTATACAGGACAAAGCATGAAAAGATATCAGCTTTCATGATGGAAACCCATCCTGGTTCATGAATTTTACTAGCTAGGTTCCACAGGGAAACCCCAAAAAAAAGAAAAAGAAAAAGAAGATATCCCCTTTAGTTACTGTGTTCCTTTTTCAATTCGTACAAAGCAGAAGTTCACGGTCAAGAAGCAAAGGATCTATCTAATCTCCTCCTGATTTTTATTGCGCTTATGCCTAATTTAAAAGCGGCTTTACTCTAGATAATTGACTAGTATTAAGCGGGTAGACAGGGACAAAGTCTCAAAAGCAGCCACTAATCACCAATAGAAAAGCAACAACAGCAAAAGTTTCTGATCAACTAAAAATGAAAAACTATACAACTACTACTTCAAGTGAAAAATATTCAGGTCAAATCCCCAAACTAAACAAGTTGAGTATAAAAAAAAAAAAAATTTCTTTTTTTTTTGGTTCAACTAACATCCCTTCAACCTGCAACAACAGCCATGACACGATATCACTTTCAACTTACATGGCCACTCCTTGTGCACAAAAAGTTTCTGATTGCGAGTTCTCCAAGTAAAGCACTCATCGATTCCAATGAGTGTGTTTGGATTGAGATAGTTTGAAAAAAACTAATTTGCTTCACAAATCTCAATCACCTTATATCTTTCCAATCATCTTTTTATCTCACATACATCATATCACAAAAAAGTGCTACAATAATTATTTCAAATAAATCATCCAAATAAACTCTTATCCAATTGATGATTTTGCCATCATCGATGAAGCAAATAAATAGATTAACAAACAATTATTAAAGGCAAAATTGCATGTCCGTTGATAGCTGAACCATCTTCATTTTTAGATTCTACCCGATTCAGAAAACTAGCGTGTTTGGATAGGAGATTATTTGAAAAAATGACTATAGCATTTTTTGGTGATATGATATATGTGAAATAAAAAAAATAATTATGAAGATAAAAAGGTGTGTTTGTAATACAAGCAAATAATTTAGACCCAAACAATGACTGTCCAAACACTGTTTGCTATATAGGTCATATTAATTTTCCCTCTTTTTCATCCTGTCTCGACTTCAATGAATTTCTTAGTTTACATTTTCTTGTATCATCAATTGTAGGTTATCTATAGGATCATTGATCAAATTCATCCAAACTATGCTCTTGATAATGAAGAGGAATGGTGCTTTCTCTTTCATGGAATCATGTATTGCCTTCACATCAATCAGGTAGTCCCTCTTTATCCTTCTTGGGTCATTTCACTAAGAAAATGTGATCAAAGGTCTCATTTTTTCCAAATTAAAAAAGATTCTCTTCTTTTGGAATAGCTAATAGATGTGACTTCCAACCTCTGAGGATTCAATTCTCGAGCGTGGCCTCGTCTTGAATTATCAATGAGTCAGATAAGAAGTTCATCGAATCTCAGCCTCATAATATATATAGATATATATATATGTATAAGAATAATTAGGATATATATGTTGGTAATTTTTTCATCTGATCAAATTATGTGATTCTGGTGGGACTTAATCTGTCCACTTGAATATTCAGTCATAAAAATGAAACTAGCAATGCCAGTCATATAATATGTGGAGGGCCAATCAGAACTGCTTACCAAAAATCTATAACGAGCTCAAAGTGGAAAATCTTATCTATACAAACATATTCTGATCTTAATGCGTGATCCATCAAAGATTACCGGCTTTTATATGAATCCAATTAGCTGATTCTTCTAGATGTCTAAGTCATTGCCATATCACAAAAAATAAAAAATAAAAAAAAAAAACGAAAAAGGGCTCCCTAAAAAACCAAGAAGATCATATAGGTAATCAAGTGATAATTACTTGAAGAATATTTGATTCAGATAATGGCTTGTTTGGATCAGGTTCAAGGATAATGAAGTTATGATGAGTTAAGATCCAAATTGAGGACATGTTGGTTGTGTTTTCCATTGCATTTTTGCGCATGTTCATGAAAAGATAAGTTCGCCTTTTGCTTACTCATAAATCATAATTTTACAAGAAAGAATGCAAGCCACACTTTTGAAGTCGAGACGAAGTTCAGAAGTGGCCACACAACCTTTCTCTGTCAAGTGCTCTGGGACATTATCCATATAGTTGTGTGTCGTGTTATCTCTGAAAAGATAAAAATAAAATGTATGCAATCAAGGCCGATGCTAGCTGAGTAACTAGTACCATCATTATAAATTGGCAAAAGTTGTACGTGTCGACATACATAAAAAGAGGGGTTAATTCCAAAAGGGTACCTTTTAACTATACCCTAAATCTCAGTGTAGTATGTCTCTAAATTTCAAAATGAAATACTTTGGTCCCTAAATCATAAAATTTGTCATGCTTGAGTTCCTAAAGTATAGAACTTGTCTATTTTAGTCCTTAAAGTAGAAAATTTGCCTGAACTCAATCCCTAAAGTATACCCATTTAGACATAAAATATGTCTCACTTTCTTGATAAATGCCACTTAAGTGACACGAATTTTACAATTTTAGGACTAAAGTGTCCCATTTTAAATTGTAGGGGACTAAAGTGTCCCATTTTAAATTGTAGGGACGAAGGTGAAAATTTAGGTATAATTGAAGGATACAAAATGAAATTAACCCCATAAAAAAGTTTCATAATAAAAAGATCTAGCTAGGAGAACATCACTGTTCCAAGAAATATATAATTTGTAACCTGCACTTATTATTAACTCTATTTTGCCACACAAATTTCAATTTATTAATCAATCATCTCTTCTTGAGAGAGATGAATTTCCTGATTTTTATTAACTTGTAAACCTAAAACGCTTTCACGGACTCATTTACTTGGACTCATTTACTTGTATTCACATGTGGTATGTTTTTATCTTTTGCTAATTTTGTTCATGCCATGAAGTTAATTTCCATAATACATTTTGCATACATTTGAGTGTATCAAAATAAACAGTAGGTCAAGGATGTTACATTGAAATTTCAAAACATAAGAGTGCAAGTGAAATTTGTCCATATACTCCATGTACATAGAAAGATGAAGGATTCTACTTAAAAAAAAAAGAAGAAAGGAGTGGTGCCTAGAACCGTTAATGTTAGCCCATTTTAGTATGACGCCATTATGTTGTGTTCATGGGACAAGTCCTTTCCATTCTGGTGATACGAGGTAATGGAGGGTTTCATTTTATAATGGAATACAAAGAATCCTAAAACCAAGCATTTCAAGAATCATTACTGTGTAGATTATACCTGCGACAATCTATAAGCATAATGTGTGGGGGATATTTTCAGACATTAGTGGAGTCTGTGTAACTACAATGGTCAATTATCTCATGCAAATTGATATCTATACTTATACTATATCTTCCTGTATATGACGCACGAGTCATGGATTTGTTATTAAAAACTTCTGTCATTATTTGTTATTCCTATTTCAGCCTTGCATAATAGAGTAACAACTAACCAAGTCTCATCTTCTATATCCTACATTTGTAACCATTGTTACACACAATTTTTTCTCACTTTTAAAGCTACAACTAGAATAAAACCTCTAAAAGTCTACCCATAACTTCTTTTTTGTTAAGTACAAAAACTACAGTCCATCTATAAGCCTAATAAAAATTTCAAATAATCATCAACAAAATAAATATATTTTCCTTTAAGAATTTTTTTGAATATGCACACACATAGTGTATGTCTTTCTTACTAGTCTGTGCAACACATAAAGCCAAAAGAGTGGTAGTTGGTGTACACAATTTTGGTCATTTTTTAAACTTTCAATTTTATCATCACAATTTTGACCCTCATCACCTAATCACATTTTCTCTTTATAACTACTTATAACCACCGTAATCTAACTATCAAATTACTATAATATTATAAGCCAAAGTTCTTTAACAAAAATTTATATCAATTTTATTTATGTAAACAACAAAGTTTTTTGTATAAATTAATTTATTTTAATTATTTCTAAATCACACACACATTAGGTGTACCCTTAACACTAGCATATATAAAATGTAAGCTAGCGTTAGATTGGTGTGAACAATTTTTGTCACTTTTCAAACATTTATTTTTACTCACAAAAAAATTAACTTTTAGCTTAACTACCTAATTATATGTTACGAAAATAACCATAACCAATTTTCATCCTAACTGCCTAAGTGCACGTGCTAATGTAATGATCTTTAAACGTTATAACTAGAATTGCAAACGAACCGAGTTGCTCGTGAGCGACTCGAGTCAAGCTCGACTCGAGCTCGTTCAATATCGAGCTCGAGTTGAACTCAAGTTCAAAATATTAAGCTCGTTGCTCGCGAGCTCGAGTATATATATATATATATATATATATTTTATTTTAATAGTAAAATTACATATATATCCTTAATATTTTATTATTTTTTAAAAAATATTATATTATTTATTTTTTAAAAAATAAAATAATTATTTTGTATTTTTTCGAGCTCGAGCTTTAAATTGTCAGCTCGTCGAGCTCGAGTTCGAGTTTAATAAAACTAAGTCAAGGCTCGGCTTGATTAGACCAAAACTCAACTTGGACCGGCTCGTTTGCAGCTCTCGTTATAACTACCAAGATAAATATAATCTTATAGAACAATATTTAAAAAATCTAATTTTACTTTAGTCATGAAAAATTATATAAAGTTAATTTGCATAAAAATATTTGGGTAAATATAGAAAAACCCCTTGATGTTAAGCGAACATACAAAAAAAGCCCCATATAATTTCAAAACATACATTTCAATATCTCGTGGTTTGAACTAATTTAAAAAAGTGACAGAAATCGTTTGAATTAACGGGTTTGAAATAAATGCACTTCTTTTGAGAGTATTTGTATTGAAAATAAAAAAAAATTTAGTTGATATTCCTATTATACTCTTAGAGTTATAATACAGAAAATCCCCCTATGGTTAAGCAAATTTACAAAAAAGTCTCTTATGATTTCAAATCATACAATTCAGTATCTCATGGTTTGAACTAATGTGAAAAATTGACAAAAATTATTTAAATTAACGAGTTTCAGGTTGCTTGACATAGAAAATAATTTTTTAAATCAAATTTTTCCTATTAAATCCCTTAGAACTCATAAAATTTTTAAAAACAACCCAAAACTCCAAAATACAACTCTCCTTATTTCTATACATAAAATAAATAAATAAAATTTTCAAATAAAACTCACCTTATTTCTATACACAAAATAAATAAAAAAAAATTTCAAATATAACTTACCTTATTCCTATGCATAAAATAAATAAATAAAAGCAAAATGTAACCATATGGGGCTTTTCCGTAGGTTGGCTTAACCACAGGGAGTTTTTTTGTAAGTTTGCTTAATAGGATCATTGTTAGAAGGTCTTTTATTACTTATATATATTAGGGTAATTGTGTCATTTCATCTATCTCCATTAGTTTTGATAATTTCCGTTGCTATTTCAAATTTGTTCAAATCATGATGGGTCGAAATGTATGATTTGAAACTATAAGGTATTTTTCTGTAAGTTAGCTTAACCCAAGGTTTCTTTTGTATTTTACCCAAAATATTTTGTTAGGTTGGACTCACATCGGGTGTGCTTTGAAAATTAGTTCAATTTAAGTGATCTTCTATCCACACTTTTGAGTCTTAATTTCAAACCTATAAGTACTTTAATTTTATGGAACCATATGGTATTGTTAAGTATGTGGAATTAAGCTCAAGCAATTAAAATTAATAAAAGAACATTTATCAAGTTACGTGATGAGACATAAACCACATTTTATGGGGGAGGGCACGGTTGTAACTTGTTGGGGGCAATGATCAAGAAGCAAAGAAGTTGTTCGTTTCCTTGAATGTGTATCTCTTAATAAACTTAATGTTAACAGACTTAATATTAATGGAAAGACTGAAAAAACTTAAAATTTGAATATTGAGTGACATAGTTGCCGTGTGAAAGTACCTGATCTTTTTTCTTTTGTATTTTCATCAGTAAATTCCTCTGTAGATCTTATTTGTGGAATGGAGTACTTAATCTTTGATTTTCATTTTATACTTGAACTTTTGAGCATAAATTTAAAATATTTTTTGTGTTGAATCAATTGTGATTAAACATGTCCATGGTAGAAGTCACTGTAGAATATTATTATCTCATGAGAAATGTTCTTGTTTATCTTGTGGAACGCTTGATTTATTATTATTATTTTTTGATAAAATAGAAGTCAATATTAGTATAAAGTAACTGAAAATCGTGACAAAGATAGCTGCATTAATGGTAGAAAATATATAGAATATGTCACAAATATATCTAATATGAAATATCATTAAATTTAATAGAGTTACAAAATATAAAATATTATACTGTGAATTACAAATCATAAAATCTGATCAATTGCATGAGTTACTCCATAAGTCCCTCAGATCTGCTATCCAACTGGATCAAAAACTTCCTTTATAATTAAGCGGATGCATTAATTTTACGGCATTCCAGTCTCGCTCGTATTTAAAGTGAAGGCTGTGAAACTAAATCAGTTGTCTAAAGAGTGTCCTTCATAGTTATGATCATCCGCCATTAGCAAATTAAGTAATTGACCTTTTGTGATGAAAAATTAATTATTACCTATGTCACCACAAGACTCAGGAAAGTAATCACAAGAATTATTCGAGATATTGGGTTTAGAAAAATAGAAATGCTTTAGACGCTATGATTTTAAAAGTTATTTATCACTTGTAACCACTTAAATTCTCAAATTAACATTATCCTAATGCTTTCGTGAGTATTTAACATTTAAAGCGATTATATGTGTCCATAGCTTTTAAAATTATACGCTACTAGTTATCTTGGGTTTATTAGCTAGTTTTGTTACCAGATGAGTAAGGAAATAGATATAGTTTACCTTTATCTACATTCAAAAGCAAATTCTTTTCCATCAACTGACACAATAACAACTCTCCATTCTGATTGGAATACTTAAACAACACACGGCCATTGAGAGATCAAATTGCAACAGGCCTCCTAAAATTATCCACACTTAAAGTGGAGAATTCAAATTTGAGGCCTAAATAACTATTCTAATTTACCAAATGGTAGCTAGTTTCTTTTCCTGAACTGCGTGGGTTACTTTAGGACTTATTGTTTGAGACCTTTAGTATTCAAGCCGATACTTTGTCAAGACAGATGATAAGCATTGTATGCGAAAGGACGTTTCCCTTTGTATGACTGATGTAAAAAAAAAATTGGAAAAAAAAGAAGGAATTTCCACCTGGCCCTGCATGTATTAGGATTCATTACCATTTACCACTAAGTGTATAATTATCATAATTTTCTTGTTCTTTTTCTGTTAAGTTGACCAGAATCATGTTATATTCAGAATATCAGGCAAATTCCAATGCTCGAGTACTAAGATATAGTCAAATGTAAGTGCCAATTAACTTCTTTTCACTCAAGTGATGTACATCTAAAATGTTTTGTATAATGATATACTACATAATATGTTTCATCCTGACTTCCTTTCAGTGTATGATCAACGTTGTTGCCTCTTGAGTGTTCATAAATGTGAAACTTGAGGTACGCATGAAATGCAAGAATTTGATTCCTTGTACATGCAACTATCAAACTTCAACTAAATCCTTAGAAATCCATTATCTAGATTTTCATTTGAACGATGAGAATCCTGTAGATAAGGAAGTGATACAACCTTTTCGATAAACTGCATGTCAAACAAACATGAATAATTGCTCACCAAGTTTTAAGCTCTCTGTAAGTAGCATTATCTACCACATACTTAGGTTCTTGATTTTTTTTTGTTAGGAGTTTTTCTACATTCTTTTGCAGTTATATTACTCCATCACAATTATTCCATGCGTAAGATATGAATTTCACTAATCATTAATCAAGAAAGACATTGTAGTTATCTGCTGAGGACTATTTTCCAAAACATTTGTAAATGCATGCATATGCCTATATCTAGTCGATCTACAGACACTGGATATGCGTTCCTTTTTTGGCCAAGCACATACGTGGATAAACTTCCATGTATATATGAAAGTCTTACTTTTCTTCCCATAGTACTGTTTTGTTGAGAATTTAATCAACTCTTCCCGTTAAAGAACAAATACTTGTTTCTGGTTAATGTGCACTTGTATCATACATGATACCTTTTTAACTTATGTGTTTTTATTATATTACCTAACAAGTAAATGTCATAAATAACTTGTACTGTTTCTGCACAAACTTATCACTCCTCTTGACTAATTGTATAAGCATACTTGGTGCAACCAACTTGCATAAAATTAGTGTAATAACTGTGCATCATGTCCAATCAAAGTTGCAAATGAAACCCAAGTTTTGTTAGGTAAGATTTAACAACCGATGAAACTTAGCTGATACTTTTATTTATGTACAGGCACCTTCAAGAGGATTCTTAAACAGGCAAATTACAGGTCAGATAACATCTTCTGATTGCACATGAAGAGTTCACACGAAAAACATACACAATCAAAATAACTAGGTAACAATGAGCAACTACCAATTTATGTTACAAGACCATCATAATGAAGCATCCGAGTTATTTTATTAATTGTTACCATAATGAAGTAGTCATCCACCTAGACTCATGTCGTAGGCCTCCCATGCTTTGCCACAAAACTGAAAGTCAGAGAACTGATGCTGAAAAAAAAGCATTAAGAGGAATGGATTAGTTGTATTCTTCATTCTCATTTAATTGCTTTGTGATCTATAATCTCAAGATGTCTAAGCGTAATTAGTTGACAATGTGTTATATTGCGAGACAAGGTTTTTAGTGCTTACCTCATTGGAAATTTCAGTATTTTGCTGATAGACGGGGATAGTTGATGGGTTCCAATTGCCTGTGGTTAGCAAAATCTCACCAGCCGCGTATTCTCTAGTCTCCAGAAGCCTTCTCTCATGAGGGTTAAGTTCTTCCACTTCAGTCAGTCCTTCAATGGAAGGATGTATTTTCTGAGCTGGGGTGCCTGATCCTTCATCCGTTTCAAAAGAACCCCAAGATTCCCTATCCCTTGCTGCAAAACATAACCTTGATTCGCCAAGTTTTCTTTTTTCTATTGTTCTCTTCCTTGCCCTTTCCCTTGCTACTTTCCTTGACTCCCTTGCAAGACGATGTAGTGCAGTTCGACGAACTAGTTTAGCCTTCTTCTCTTTCTTGGAAGAGGATTTAGCTTTCATCTTTACACTGATATTTGCCTGCTGGTTGTCATGAGTGGTATCTCGAATTGAATCTTCGATTCCAGATACCACTTCACCCTCAGAAGTAGAGGATACACTAGTGTTTGCACCAACACTACGGCTGTGCCTCATCCGTGGCAGGCCTCTCATAATCTCTTCGATTGCTGAACTTGACTGTCTCAGCAACCAGTCCACAGTTTTACTAGCCTTATCAAACCCCAAAACATCTTGCAAATCGAAAAACTTCCGAGCAACTGGTAGGGACAGTCTCATTCTTCTGTCCCTTGGACCATGAGCAGTATTGATCTTGCTGTGCCTATCTTTATTTGACAATCTCTTCCTTGTAACCTTCTCACCTGTGCTCTCACCATTTTTGTTCCAGTCTTGTTTTAGTCCATGTACAGGATCTGAATTTGGATCAGCCATGTGATTAACAATCTCAGCTAAGCTGTTCTCAGCTGTACTCAACTGTTGCTGATAGAGATAAGTGTCATCTAGTTGTTGCCATGGGAATTCATTGACAGCATCCTCATAAATGCATGGAGAAGCAAAGTGGAACAAGGAAGTTAGGAGAGGGTCTTCAAATTTGGAATTCGGGTTGATGTCACTGTGAAATAAAGGCCTATGTTCAACACTTTCCCAAGAGAAGGGTATAGGATTATGAGTACAATTGGTACTGGAAGGATACATCTCTTTTAGGTACACCAAGCCAGCTCTAGTGCTACGCTGTCTACTGAACTATATATTTTTTCTTTTTCTCTTCTAGTCGAATTCTAAAGGGCCAAGAGCTTGAGATCACTGCTCTTAATAAACCTTGAAAAATCTTCGCACTTTATACTCTTCTCGAATGGCTTTCTGCAAGAATAAATAATAGAATTTGAGAGAGACTGATCATGCACCTAATCGTGGAATTCTTTGTCTTTCTAATTTCGGTTGTGTTTGATCAGTGATGTGTGTGTTTAAAGAGACAGAAAAAGAAAAATACTTTCTTGACTCTAGATATGCTTCTATTGGGGCAAGAAAATGTTGAAAAAGATACAACTGCTTGAGAATGACAGCCTAAAACAAATAATAGTGTGTTTTCTGTGTGTGCATTTGTGCACTTATTCTATGCGTCTGAGGAGGGAGCGAGTAGTAGTACCTTCATTACATAGTTCTAGCAAGAACAGAATCTCATGAGAAAGATGATTTCTCAGTTACTACTCAATTAGGTGAGTTTTAGGGGATAGGAAAAGCACGAGGATGAGGAGCAAGAATGCACACATATGTGAATGCATCAGATAGACAAAGAGCCCCTATATATGCTGCTGTTTTCACTATTTTTAACTCTTGATCAAAAGTTGGCTTCTCTGTCTAGAATGTTTGTGGTAGTAGGCTTCCTTGACCATGAAAGAGATTGAAAGGGAAGCTACCACCAATATTGCTGGAAGGCAGTGGATAGGATCATATGCATTTCTTGTAATGTGATGCCACTACTTCACGTGATGATCGCAGATGATAGATAAAATGGCACAAAAAATCTTCCCCCTATTATTCCTCCAAAGCCCTTTTGCTTATAACCCTGAATAAAAAAGCTGATGATAATGATCCATTCGCATCGGTTCCATTTCTCTTCATCAAATTAAGACAAGAAGAAAGGGGCAAGTGAAAGAGAAAGGGACAGAGTACTGAGTGAGAAGTTTTGTGGGTTAGGGTTGCTTTTCCTTTCCTTTCATCACCCAAAAAAAAAGAAAAAAAAAATCTGGCTGTTGTGATGGGAGTAGAATTTAATACCTACACCACTCCCTTGAAGCTCCACGTCAACTATGTACAACCTAGACAAGGACAATTATTACTCAGTTTTGTAGTGATAACATTAGTGAGGGTCCAACATTGAGGTGATCAGGCCTGCCTGTGGCTGTAAGTCTGTATGCTTATGCTAGCTCCCTTTTGACTGGGGCGATAACTTCCTTCAGTTCTCTCCAATGTCACTTTCAATAAAAAGAGAAACCTACATCTCTATGCCTCTCTCTAGTCTCTTCTTCCCTCCTTTTAATCCACACATCTATCTATCTAAAAAGATGACCATATAGGAATGTTGTTATTGCTGTTGGATTGATGGATTCCCTAAGGAGAGTTTCCACTTTCCACTTTCCACTTTCCAAATGAGAGTTTAGTAGCATTAACTGTTGAGGCCACAATACTTAATAGTTTGCAGATATTTGGTCCCTTTTGGCTCGTGAGTTTTGAGGAAAAAATATTTGAAATATTCTAAGATTTATTTCTCAACTATTTTTTTTTTTTTTAATCTTACATACCTTTCATCATTATAGTGCTATTTTCCAACCAAAACTCTCAAGCGCTCCAAAAAAATGCAAATTCAAAACGGACCTTAGCTACTTGAGCAACCAATATAGCCTTTTGTCTTGGCATCCCACGCTCACACCCCAAAAGTTGCACTTGATCAAAGAAGTCAATAGGGAAATAGTGGCATGCTCTCGTGCTTGTACTTGCCATTGATATTTACCTGACCTAAATCAAACCCTAGCCAATCACACCCACTCCTCTTCAAGAAAAAATGAGGCGAAAAGGGGAGGGGTGGTGGTGAAAATGCTTATGGTCTCAACACAATTGAGACCAGTTGGCCACCACTCGTTTATTTCTATATATGCATGCCGCCTCTTCCTCCTGATGAAGTACTCGCAACAAAGTCCTAAGTCCTGCACAAGCCTGTCCTTTTTAAGACTGCCATTATGAGGAGGACCACAGCAAATTGTAAGTTGTTGGTTCTGGGGTTGCTTTCAAGGATTAGATAACCATGAAGAAGTTGGAAAAGAAAAAACCAAAAAACAAATGAGGGAGGACGATTGATAAAAGGTATCACGTAAGGATGAGTGACAATGAGAGCATATAAACCTAAAATAAGTGCTTTCATTTCCGCAGATAAAGAGCCATCATTAACATGTGTGTGTGCGCGCGCGCTCTTTGATGGTGCCAATGGCCAGCCATGGTCAGCGTCATATGCTTTCAAAAACATATGACTCGGTATATGCCCAGATACATCTGAACTTAGATACATATATATGCTTTCAGCTCTTAAGGGGATGCACCATTTTCCCATTCTGGCAAAGTGGCTCGTACATTAGCACAATAATGGCTTGTTCAGAATCCCATAATGGCACATACCTTGTAGTCTTTTTGCTTTCCCTTGCTTATACATGATATCATTTAATTAATTAGGAATTTGCTATAGGAAAAATCATTCAAAAAATGTGCCTCCCGTTTAGCCAATTTTTTCATCTTTCAATTTTAAAATATTAGATTTACATCCTTTACAAATTCAAATTTACAAAAATTTAGTCTCAACTTCAACTTTCAACTATTTTTTTAGTTTGAAATCATCGCGTGATCCATATGCAATAATTTTTATATATAAAAAGGTTAATTCCACTTTTTTTAGTAGCAAAAATGAATATGAATTGGGTTAAATCCTATCCTTTTTAGAGCTGTAAACGAGTCGACTCGAATCGAATATCTCATGTTTAAACTCTGCTCGTTAAGCTACTTAAACAAGACTCATGTTCGTTTGATATTATTCGAGTTTTAAATCTATGTTCATGTTCAACTCGTTAAACAAAATTCTAGTTCGAGTTTGAGGTCGAACTCAACTCATTTAACATAAACGAGTCGTTCGTGAACAATTAGACCCATGTTCACGAACAATTAAGCATGGAATTATGAATTAGGAATACAATATTGACCATAAGTTTTGTGAAACGTCAATTAGGTTGTTTAAATGTGCGAATGAGCTCGTATTCATTTGATTACATAACAAATCAAAATATTTATTTGTTGAAACTCTGATCATATAAAATTTTGAACGAGCTATTATTGAATACAAACGAACCTAAACGAGTCGAGCTAACGAACAACTCAATTCGTTTAATAGCTCTAATTCTTTTAGAGCAAAAATAAATATACATTAGGTCATTTATTTAACAATAAATGAGATCTAATCTTTTTGTCTCTAAAAAAATGATCATGTGTAGGTCACGTGATGGATTCGAGGTAAAAAGTGGTTAAAAATCTAGGTTATGATTAAATTTTATCGACTTGATTTTATAAGGAATATAAAGTTACTATTTTAAAAGTAACATGCCACAAAAGTTATTTAGCGAGATGTGAGATACGTTTTGAACGATTTTGCTTTATTATGTATACTCCATCTAGCTAGAAAAGCAATGAGAAATGAAAGTAGTCCATTTTCGAAACAATCATGGCCAAGATCCACATTAAACATTCCAACGACTAAGATTCACTTATTTCTTATTCCAAAACACTTCAATCAACCAAATGATATGCATGGAATAATGAACCCAAGCGTGATTTTGTTTTAATTTCTGTATGATCTAGGAGGTCATCCGACAGAATAGAATTCAAAGAGTTTTTTGTGAAAGTTTAGTGATTTACATGAGCACGTTTTGCTGTTTTAAAACAATAATAAAACCAGCATTTGCACATCTGAAATACTTAAAAATATTACCAAGAAAGCTAATCGACCATAGACAATTTCTTTAAAAACTTCATTCATAAAACAAGTTTTCCAAAGAACCAGGAATAACAAATATATTCTGACAAAGCTTCAGGAGAATATATATATATATATATATGCTTCAAAAATAAATATTAGAGAATTCTAATGCTATATACATAATCCAAAAACATCACTTTGCGTACATGTCACACATACACTTAAACAGTGATTGATAGATAAAAGTATCCATTAGAAAAATAAGCCATGTAAAGAAAGAGAGAACTCCAAAGACAAAGCGTGCTATCTTCACTTAATTTGACATCCTAATCAAATAATTTCTTCATGTGTAGGGCTGCTGCTTTCTCCGACTTGTTTTCTTCCATTCAGGAATTATTTCTTCATTGGCTGAAAACATCATTAGGGCCCACATTCAATAAGATGTTTCTTTCATATGTAAAAGATCATAACAAGTTTAATCAAATCAAATGATGCAAAACTTTTATGTTATTTTGCTTAAAGATGTGATGGCGGTTAAATAATAATAATAATAATAATGGGAGGTCCCATTTGGAAATAGGCCTTTATCAACTCATAAATGTTGAAGTTACATCCCATAAGTAGTATTATGACACAAAATATGCGAAAAGAAAAAAGGTGCGTGTCTTTGTTGTTTTCTTTAGGCATAAAATAAGAAGGAAAAAAAAAAAAAAAAAAAAGAGGATGGTTTGTGAGGGTGAAAAAGAAATCATTGTAGTAGAACAGTAAACGCACTTGAAACTGAGCTCTCCTGTAATGTTTCTGGCATGTGAAGCTTTTCAAGTATTTGTTGCATACCACAAAATGTATGACTGACAAGTGACAAGATGCATAAACAGTTTTGTTTGCTGTTAACTGCTTTTTCTTGAATTTGACTGACTCATTTTAAAACATCGATAAAAAACCATAATCAACAAGCAATAGGATGAATGGATGAAGATGTTGTTCTACTTCTCAATCATGAGTCATTAGTTGTAGGTAAAAGAGATGGAAAGTTCCACATGCTCATTAATTAATTAATTAGGTATAAGAAAGGTGGTGGAAAATACTCTCTTTTTTATCAGGTTTTACCTGCTCCACCCCAAATCTCCCCAAAAAGGAGAGAGAGAGAGAGAGAGGGTAAAAGCCAATGTAAAACTCCATAAACAAGCACAAAGGGAAAGGAAAATGAAAAGGACCTAATAAAATTATTTATTAAAGGGGGAAAGGAGCTTGAGACAACTCCATAACTAATCCCTTGAGGTGGACCAAGTTATCATCAACAGTTGAAAACCATACGACACTTCCTTGTTAAAATCAAGCAAATAAAGAGTAGGCCAAATGCAGGGTTCCCATTTTACCTAACTCGGGACAGAAAGGATGGGCGTGTCAAGTGAGAAACCTGCCTGTTCTCAAAGACAATTTTGTTGATTTCTTACGCAGCCGTTTCATTTGTTTCTTGCAAATGCAATATGATGCCGAGAAATAGTGCAACTTCTGAAACAGGCCCGTACGCAAGAGCCCAGTGTCCAATAGGATAGAGTAGGTGCATAAATTTAACGGCGAATTAGGAATAGGAAAACAAAAATAATAGTAGTATGGCAACTGATCATCTCCAAGTTCATAATAACGATAACCTAGAAATGAAAAAAAGGGACCAATTTTACTATAATCTGTACTTGGTTTTGGACAGTTTCGGCAGTAAAGTTAAACTACAGCAGCACCGTAACAAAAACTCAGAAGTGAGAGACTTGCAGAGTATGATGAAATTAACTAATTCACTTGCTTCATTAGTCATATCGTTCAAGCAAGCAAAGAATGGAATGCATTCTTTCGACAAAACAGTTTGTCAAAATGCTAACGTGACTGAAATTTCACTCTGAATAATTGGGTTGTGTGCGTGCATATATACTGGAGTACATTAGGATTAGGGGCCGAATTTGTTCCAAGCTACAATCTAGGGACCAAGTGTCCGAAGTACTTTAGCTGGAATTCATTGAAATGTCTGAATTACAGATTTAAACAAAACAGGGTATCCTACGCCCCAGATCTTCTTCTGGGATCTCCATTTTCCACTAAGGCTCGGCTAATGGGGAAAAAAAAACACAAAAGCAGCATTTTGGTATCCCATATCCGGCTAAATTAAGGGATCTGTACAAAATCGAATCTTAATCCGGGTATTATGTAAGTAAGTATTGAAATCTTGTCTTTGTCGATTGTCTGCAGCTAAGCCAAGGCAATTAGTACTGAAGATACACACACAGATATATATAAAGCTAGTGGTTTCTGTATTACATCAATGGCGTTGGCTTGCCTTTTCATCTGTGTTGAATTCTGTTTCTGTATCTTATTAACATTTCTTTATTTATGCTTTCTTGAATCCAACCTTGAGAAGTATACCACTGCTCCCGGCAATCAGACCTTTCAAAGGATCGCTGTTTCCACCGTAATAATAATTGTCCCCCTCACCCTCAGTAACTTCCTTGCCAATGATGATCTTCACGATCACAAGTACAATTAGCAAATAAACAAAGAGTAGTTCGACAAACAAAGATTTTGATCTCGTCCAGGTTTTGCTTTAACTCCACCTCCAATTTTAAAGAAATTGTCCACTGGAACTTCATTATTGCCACTCGCCATCTCAACCCTCCATACAGTAGATGATGAAGAAATGGAAACTTGGAGTTTGATGATTAATGGCCATTGAACCAGGAAGGGAAATGGAGCTTTCAGGTTCAATTAATCGTTTCGACCAGGAAGCGGGCATCTGTTTTCTTTTTGGATAGACATTTTTCTGTGCTGAATTTTTCTTGCCATGAAAGTTCATTTTCCTTTCCGCACCTTCCTTCTGTTGAAAGGTTTGTATGTGATAATTAAGACCTTTTTCCGATAATGAGCTCAATTTGATGGGAGAGGCAACACTGACTGAAGAGTTATAATCTTCGTAAAAAAGGGAAAATTTGTACCCATTAGCCAACACCGAAATAATTGGGCCATCCAATCAAATGGATTCATCTTTAATGACTAAACAACTTCTTCTTCTTTCTTTTTCTTTTTCTCTGTGGTCAATACTGCGAGGTTTTTCTAAGTTGGCTCATAGAATTTGGTTGTGCATCCAGTAGAAGCATAAACCTTCATTCACCAAGTCATGGAGGCCCCATGGCTGATGTTTTCATCTTGTATTAATTTCAGTGCAATGACATGGCTACAGCTTTGCTGCAATCTAATTGAACTGGTAATTTCCTCAAGAAAAGGAAGGAAATTGTAATGTCGTCTATCTCCGCTACATTCAACCATTAGGAATAATGTGTAATCTAAACTTAATTATTTCTAAGTAAAATTATGTGATTTTTTTTTTTTTGGGGGGCAAACCCTGCATGCAAGTTCATATATATAAGCAAAAAAAATGATAATATACTGATTGCACATTATGTGAATCTTTAAACTAATACAACTCAATATTTTTATCATAAAAAACTTTCAATTTCAAGATGTTATTTGAGCTCCACTCAATACATCTTTGTTTCTTTTTTCCTTTTTTTAAGCGTAAAAGCTGATAAGTACACCGAATTCAGAAGGACGTATAAGCAAAAACTAAAGTTTAACCTGTTCAAATCAAGCAAAATGAGGGGACTAAATGCAAGCATACTATTTTACATGGCTTGGGACATAAAGGGGTGCGGGCAATAAGGAAGAAACATGCCTGCCTATATGCACTTGGAGCTAACCATCAATAGTATTCTCAAAGAAAATTTTCTTCAATTTTCCGGGGCCTTGTCATTTTCTTTGCATTGTCATGTGATGCCGAGAAATAGGACCTTGTCATTTTCTTTGCAATGTCATGTGATGCCGAGAAATAGGACAAGTTATGAATCAAGCCTGTACACAAGAGACCATTATACAACAGGATAGGGTACAAAAGAGAATTTAGGAGGAATAGCTCCATGAACAAAATGTGACAATAACTCGGCAACTGATCACGTCTCCAAGCTTGTATCGAGAACCTATAATTGCCAAAAAAAAAAAAAAAGAGTCTAATCCCATTTTGTTTTGGATAGTTTTGCCTGTAAAGTTAGCTAACTTCTATACCACTTTGACAAAAGTTCATGATAGCTGTGCAGGTATGGTGAAATAAACTGTTTCATTTGCTTAGTTAGTTGAATTACTTAAGAAAAATAATACATTTTAACATTAACTTGCTTATAAAAAAAATACTAAGTCATAAAATAGTTTGTCAAAAGGCTAACGTTTATGAATAAATAGTTGTACGTGAATGTTTATACTACTACATGTTTTGGGGGGGGGGGGGAATTTAAGCAAGATTGAAGCCTATGGATCAAATGTCAAAAGTGGAATACTTAGGGTACAGTTGAAATTAATTAAGATATGAAGTACGAATTTGAATAAGATAGAGATACATGTAGATAGTTGTAGAAATTTATTTATGCTTTCTTGAATGCAACCTTGAGAAGCATACCACCAAGCCCCAAACCGAGACCTTTCAAAGGTCCGCTGCTCCCGCCGGAATAATCATCCCCATCACCATTCTAGACAACTGGATCTTTGATATCACGATTACAATCAGTTAATACGCAAAGAATCCGGCGAAAAACAAAGAAAGCGTAGGACCCATCAAATCTCCCAATTTTGAAGAAATTGTGGCTTAGTATCTTAATCTGATCGCGTCCAGGATTTGCTTTAACTCCACCTCCAATTTTTAAGAAACTTTTAGCTGGAAATTCAACATTGCTACTACTCATGTCCTCACCCTCCATAGAGTAGACGATAAGGAACAAAATTTTTCATCAGCAAATTTGATGCTTATCATAGAGGATTTACGTATAAATTTATCATCAGGGTTGTTGTCGATGGGGGAAAATGTGAGTGGGGTTATTTGGTGGTGATCATTTGGTAAAAACTTAATCTATGATTTTGTATTATTGGGAATGAGTACTTTGATTAACAAGAAATTGTTTACAAAATACAAAATGCATCTATTGGCACGTGTAAAGAAGAAATTGATAACAGGCAACAAGACGGAGTTGCATGTTAATTATACTACAACAAAGATTTGCACATACATTATTACTCATACAAACACTCAAATATATATGTTGGAGAGAAGAAATAAATAATCTTTATGATCACCACCAAATAACCCCAGTCACAAATAGAGAGTTTGGTTTAAGGAATGCAATATTGGCAAAATAAACCGAGTCTAAAATTTTCTATTTATTTATTTATTTATTTTATTGGAATTAGATTTTTAGTAGTTATCTGCTTTAGGAATTTGTGTTTTATTTGGTAATTTCTTATGCAAGTGATTTCTTCCTCAACAAATCTGGTAGGTTATAAATAGGATATTATTTAGACTATTTACTTAAGAGAGCCTAAGAGAATCTGTAAGGGGTTTTATTGTGATGTGACTTTCTTCCATTGTTTTAAGATATAATAATATTGTGAGTTATTTATTTCTTCTTTCCAACATATATATTTGAGTGTTTATTTTATCCATTCAATTCTGTAACCCCATTAATTATTATTAGAACCCCTATATATTTGGGTTCTATAGGAGTTCTCATTTAGCAACTCTTTAAATAAGGATAAATGTGACAGTCTCACCTCTCCTCAGGGCGAATCCTAAGGATTAGCGAACTGCCTGCCCAACTCTCGCCGGAGTTCAGTTGATTAATAAACCAGAAATCCAAGAAAACTAACGAAATATCTTCAAAAGCAAAGGGTACAACCATTTATAGAAATATAATCGCCTCGCCAACATCCCAAACTTAAAATATAAAGCTAAAAGTCAAACTTACCACTCCATACTTAATTTACGTAATGTACGTTGAACTTACAAATTCAAATTTACAAGAGTCAAAAGTACAGTCTTCTAAAAAAAAAGTTACAATCCAAAGTACAAGTTCAAGACAAAAGTTAAAGCTATGAAAGTTCTCGACTACAGTTCCATCCCAGATCTGTTAAAGAAAACAAAAGGAGTGAGGTGAGCTAAATCTCAGTGAGGTTCCAAATAAACATGTAAGCACATAGCCAATTAAAGGCGTAATATAAACAAATAAATACCATATTGTACTATAACAATTTAATCACAACTCAATTCAAGGATATGGATGGCTTCTAAAAGCCAAATCCACTTAAGCTTGATCATACGAGAATCTGTTGACTCTCCGTTAACATTTGCATTTAAAGGATATAATGTCCGTAGAACACCACTTTCTCCAAATCCCGTCCACCAGTCAACCCCTTTATTGGGCCCGAACACCTCAAACAGTAATTGGGTACTACTCGAATATACCAGATCCAGATTCAGTAAGTAGTTCTCAGGGTTTATCGGCCTTCTCGACCAAACCCTTGCTGGCTCAATACAACCGACTCACCTATGAGATTGGGTACCCAAACAGTCACAGTGGTTGATGGGATATCACCCAAATAACTCACGTACAGTCAAATATAGAGAAATCACATCTCATAATAGCAGTATATAGAGTTCCAGTGGAATCGAAAGAGGTCGAGTGTAATAAAATACACGCTCGCATCAAATTTGTCAAAACAAATGTTTAATTCAACTAGTCACAGATCAAGTATTCAGATATTTCACATAGACAGTTAACAGGCAATGGAACACTCACCTGACAAGAAATGCAGAATTCAAAAGTCAAATTCTGTGGTTACGTTCACCTCCGTTTCCCAATCCTAGGACAACAAGTGAAATCGTTAACATTCTTAGTTCATTTTCCAAGCCAAACGTAAGTTCAATAGGTAATCAAGTGGGTGGATAAATTGACTCACATCATCATGCAAGTTAGACCCAAAATGCAGTAAAAGGTCATAAGAAAACAAATTTGACAAGTGCAAGAAGATTGAGCAAAAGAAAAATCTCATTCAAGTTTAAAGTTGTCTTCACGGGTAAAACAGTCACCCCCGCGTAGTTTCAGAAAAACAGTCAATCTCACTGTAGAAAAGTCAGAATCATGTGCCATTGGTGGCGTTGGAAACTAGACTCAAAGGGCTTTCCAACAGTATAAAATTCAGACTCTAGTTCCTCTCCTATCAATACCAGTAGTCCGAAAAAGTTGGCTGATTTTTCTATTCTGATCAGTTCAAAACCCTAAAAAAGTTGTCCTATCTCTTCTTGCCAACTTCACTTGTTTTGGCTCAATATCATCCAATTCACTCTCCTAGTGTTCCTATATACCTAGCACCATTGGAGCTTAAAATACAACACACAAAATGATTAAAAGAACCAAAACAGTCTAGCCAACAAAAAGAACCAAAATAGTCCACTATTTGCCCAAAAACAATCACTTTACTTGCTTCATTTCCAATTCAACTCACACCAAATGTTAAACAAATATTTAGCCAAGTTTCTTAGATTGAATTAAGATGCAAAGAGCCACAAAAATTAAGGAAAAACTTCCACTTCAAAGCCGGTCAGTCAAGAGAAAACAAAACAGTCCATAAGTTCTCATGTAACTCCAACTTCCATCCTTTCATTAAAGCTAACTCAAACAACATTCAAAAGTTATCCCTAACTTTAAAAGGATCCAAAACATGTTAATACATCAAGAAAATCATAAACAAAGCTTAAACAATTAATCAAACACATGGCATGCTACACAACCAACCCTACTTCCACTTGTTTAACTCAAGAAATTTCACCACAAACAACCTTAACTCAACCTCTAGTTGCCATCAAAACCTTAAACACTTGATATAATACAATAAAATTAAGAGTTAAGGATCATATACCTCTCTTATGTGAACCTTGAATCACCCAAAAGCCCCCAAAAACCAAAGTTTCAAACTTGAATCACACACTAGACTTAAAGGTAGTTCACTCAACTAACCTAAATTCCTTCACTTTTAATTTTTACTCAAGTCAAGATAGGGTTTAAAACTTGTCGGGCTTTTGCTATACGTACAAATTAAAAAATCTGAAATACACCCGTTTTACTGCAAGTCTACAGGTCAACTAGTAGTTTAGGGTATATATCGGGTGGATCCCACGAGGAAGGTTGAACAATTACTGGTGTTACTAAAACTTCTCTATTATTTAAACTATCAATGAATTATAAGAAATTAAACCTACTGAACTTATGCAAAATAACAAATGAAAACTCCTAAGGTTATGCTATCCATAACTACTCATGCAAGTGCTATATTTGGATCATTGAGTATTACTACTCTATAAGCTAGTTATGGTGTAATTTCCTTATGCATATGAAACCTACTTTCGTAGTGAATCAACTATACTTATAACTAATCCATACCTATTCTCATGGTTATGAAATTAGCTACAAGTTCATTTTTTCAATGAAATTACATGAAATTAATCACTAAAACCACATAGGTGCACCTCTACTCTCGTGAGTGTACTCCCTATGTTTACCATTTCTTGAACCAGTGTTAAATCTCAATTTTCATTGCAGAAACAACACCTTAGATAATCACAATTAATGGTACCAGATTAATCATGATTTTAAAGAGTTAAAGTGCTAAATAACTTGCTCAAATCATAGCAATCAAATAGCCAAATAATAAACACTAGCAATCATAAGAAGTTCAGCCAAACCCAAGGCATAAACTTTAGAGACATATAAATAACATAAAATCTAGACTTGTATATTAACCAAATAATAAAATCAAGTACAAAAGATAAAGAGTTTGGAAGGAATGTAACCCTTGTCACATGAGTTCATTTCCTTGCCTTCTTTATCCTCCATCTTCCTCTTCATGTAGCTAATCATACAAGAAAGGATAAACTGTCTAAAACTAAAACTATCCTACACTAAGAAAAATGGAAGAACTACATTTTTACAGACTCCAAGCTTCTCCTCGTATGTCTCTCCTCTAATCTTGCAAGTTTTTTGCTATTTCAAGACAAAAGTGGTCAAGAAATGAGGCTTATACCTCCCTTTTACAGCTGCAAAGTGCTTGTCACATGTCTGGCATTACATGTGACTTGTTAGAGGTGAAATTAAGTTTTTCGCGTAAAGAGCAGCCTTCTCTGACCAGAATCCGGCCAGAAATCCGGCCAATTTTCGGCCGGATTGCTACAGTGACTTTTTGTGCACTTTCGGTTCAAACTTCACTGCTGCTCCGATTTTGCCTCAACTTCAACTGAATTTTTCTTGAAGATAGAAGCTGATTTAACTCTTGACCAAAACATAAAAGTTGTAGCCCTTTGAGTTATCTTTCCAATGCATCAAGAATCACCTCATTTGGATCTGTGTAGGCTGAGAAATAACCAAAATACCCTTGACTGTTCATTGCCCTGTTTTAGCTTCGACCAATAGAAATTAGCTACTGTAATTCGGCTTTTTGACTTTGAAAACCTCCAAACTGGATTCAGATGTTCTCACCAAAGTTGTAGATCTATCTCTTATCTTCAAATTGATTCAAGAATCATCTCAACCCGATCACTGTAACTCAAGTTATAGCCGAAATACGAAAATGTGTCAAAACTGTCAAAATGCACAAAATCCAAGTAAAAAGTGATAAAAATCTCATTTAATCACTTAAAAGCATTTTTCACCAATTATAGCAAAAATGATTCATTTTCTTCCAATAATATAACCAAAGTGACTAAAAATAATATAAAATGTCATACAATTATTACGTAAATTAGCCACTTATCAAAAAGTAAGAAAATGGAGTTTTCTTCTCTTTTCTTGGAAGCTAAGAGGGCCGGCCATCCTAAGGAGAAAATGGAGCCAAATTTGGTTTAAATTCTTCTAACTCCTTGGTCAAATAAGATGAATGATTAGGGTTTTGCCACTTGTCTCAATCTTGGCCATTCTCCCTCTAATCTTTGCCAAATAAGGTTGCTACCCTCCAAATGTTTTCAATGTTTAACTAACACCCCTAAACTATCACATAAAGTTCCAACCACAATAAAAAGGATATTTGGTCATAGTGTATGTGGTGAAATAAAAAAATACCAAGTCAAGGAAATGTGAAAATGGGTTTAGTCTTAGGGTAATGCAAGTGATTTAGGAAAAATTTAAATTTTTAAGTGAGAGTTCTCACAATAAATTATTTATAAACCTCTGTGATTTTACATAGTGTCAGATAACCCTTCTAAGGTTTTAAAATAACCATATAACCCATATGATTTTATGTAAAGCGAATAAATAGAATGCATAATCAATTACGGCGTTTATACCAAAAGTATCGTGTGACAAACTCTTAATTTCCATGTAACTCCCTTACAACTTATATAAATATTTGCTTTACCCCCTGTGATTGTTGCATTTATTCACGTAATCCCCCTATACTTTTATACTACAAAGTAATTAAGTCATTGATTGATTTAGCATTAAATAAGGGCACTATTGGTACTTAAATTAACGACGTTATACAGCATATTTTTCATCAAATTTCCCCTTTACGTAAAACTATAGAGGATGAAGTTGATATTTTGATTTGTTAGGGGAATTATGTGATTCTAGATGAAGGCACAGGGAAGTTATATGTAATTTACCCTACAAATAATTGATCTTCATCAAGTCCGCAAGTGTAGTTTGCTCTTTTTTCCACACCTAGAACACCACCTTCTGTGCCGCTGGCGGCTGCCATAACGTAATTGTTTGCGCCCGATCGGACTTCCACATCCAGAATAACATCTTGATTAGTTGCTGAAGCCAACGAGGAATTTCGAGAGAGAGTGGAGAGAATGGATGAAAAAAGTACTAGGCTTAGTACTACACTTGTCATTTTGGTATTTGATCAGTTGAATCTTGCTACTAAATATTTCGCATTGGGTTATCTATACACTTGTGATTCATTTACAATTGATAATAAATAAATAAATAAATATATATATATATATATACTGTTAATGTAGATAAAATTAATTATTAACATATATTCATGCATGAGAATTGAATTACAAGTGGATCCGTCAAAAAATAAATAAATAAATAAATAGATCCAATTGCATGTAATAAGTGGTCAGTGACTTCTTCAAGTTACTAGTATGTATGGTTAGGGATGGCAACGGGGCGGGGTTGGAGCCCGTTGCCTATTAATTCCCCCTGTCCCCCGCCCCGTCCCCCGCCTCCCACTACCCCCGCCCCGCCCCGCCCCGTCCCGCCCCGTCCCGCTTCCCCCGCAGGGGCACCCACGGGGTTAATAAAATTTTTTCTTCGAGGTTAATAAAATTTTATTATAGTTAAATTTTAATAAATAATCAAGTATTAAAATATCAACACATCATCAAGTTATTATGCATTGTAATTTTACAATTGAAACTCATAAAAACAATCAAACAAAAGTTATTTGAATACAATCCAACATGATGAAATAAATACAATTAAAATAGTTAAGTTTTCACTTTTGGTACAAATACAATCACTAATTCATTATTGTGTTTGTGCTTTTTTTTTGAGAAAAAATGTTATTCTATTAAGTGTAATTAAAAATTTAGTATAAATGTATTAGTAAATTTAGTATAACTAATTAATAAATTCTATTAGTAGACATGTCTAATTATTCGTATAATTGATAATATCAATTATATTACATACACTAATATACATTATATAATACATCTAACTAATAATATCATTATCATAAGTTTATAACTAATTAAATTACATATTATATATAATTATATATATATTTATTTTTTTTTTTTTTTGCGGGTGGCGGGGCAGGGGATGGGGCGGGGGTATACTCCCCCGCCCCGTTTCTAAACGGGGGGAAAAATTCCCCCCCCCCCGCCCCCGCCCCACCCCCCGCCCCGAGAGCCCTATGTATGGTGGGCTAAGGTGGGCTGGTTTCTTAAAACATGGAAACTTGGAGTTTTGATGTTAAATGGTCATTAAATTAGGAAGCTAAATGGAGTTTTCTGTCCGATTATCCTTTCGGTGAGGGACGGGCATTTGTTATCTTTTGGGATATACGCTTTCCGTCCTAAATTTTCCTTGCCATTAAATATCCTTATATCCTTTATATTCAAACTTCTTACTTTGAGAGTTTGTATGAGATAATCAAGAGGCTGTTTTGGTAACAGGCTCAAATTGATGGGAGCTAGAGGCGGCACTGCCTGAAGAGTGACAATTTTCTTGAAAAATGGTAAATTTGTTGTGATTAACCAAAGTGTTTTCAACGACTAGACAATAGTTTTTTTTTTTTTTTTTTTTTTGTGTGGTTCATAGCGTTCTAATACATTGGTAAGATTTTATGTCAAATACCATCAATGTTCTAATAGTTTGAAAAAAATTATTTTGCAAACGGCCCTTGACCTTTTGACATGTGAATTAGATAAAAAGCAAACAGTAATTTCTTTATATTTACCACCATCCCTTATATGAAGTTATAATCAAAATGAAAGATAGAGATATTTTTATCCTTTCATATATTAAAAAAAAAAATTACGAGCAATGATGTTAACAAATAAAAGAGTGTCATTAAAATTTCTCTTTTATGGTTACTAAATGTATATGTTAAGAGTGTGTAAATGTGCACCTTTCTAGTCTAGAGGTGAATTTCTCTTCTTCTTAACTGATCTTGTGATCCAGTTGAGCCTTCCCTTCAGTATAGGTTAACTTAGAAGAATTGTAAATATTGTTTGGAAAAAAAAAAGGAAAAAAAAAGGAGATGCAAGCTTATCGTTTTGCCTAACTTGGCACAGAAACGGTGGCAGTGATAAGGAAGAAATATGCTGCCTAAATATACTTTTGAGCAACTCATAGTGTCTGAAAAATAAGAGGTTCATTTCTAAGACAGTCTTTTCTTTTGTTTCGCGAGGACAAGTTATGAAAGGGGTCCGTAGGGGAGAAACCAGTAATTAATTGGGAAGAGTAGATGAAGTTAATGACAATATGAAATAGCTCCATCAATAAAACCTGACAAATAATCTATTTGACTTTCTTAATTAGTTGTTTTTGTAAAGGAAAAGAAAGGAAATTTTGACAGCAGTTCATTGACTAAAACTGTTCGTCAAAATGCTGATATTTATGAATAGTTAGGTTTATGTGAATGATTATACAACATTAATGGACAAGATTTGTTCCAAATTACAGTTACAAGGACCAAATGTCAAAAATTAATTAATTAATTATAGATTAAATAAGATAAAGTATACTATTAGATAATATATAAGGTTTAACGCTGTCATAAGTCAACCACTCTCGCAAGTAGACTAATCGCTTAATTGAAATAAATCTTGGCAATTGTTCGGTTATTTGAAACAATTGTCGAAAATCTGAATCATATTTGAGCAACATTTTTCTGAGGAACAAAAATATTTATCCATGTTTGCAACTACATCAAGGCTATTACTGCTAAAACTCACTACATATAGGCAAACAAAGAAGTTTCTTTTTTTTTTTTTTGGAACAAAAGAGCAAGAAGCATTACTTTATTATGTCCCTTAGGAAACATCTAATGAAATTGCTTAGATACAGAGATTTAAAACAAAAAAAGGGATAATTACAGAAACCTGCCTTGAGGTTTCTAACAATTTCACTAGCCTCCTCTAAGTTTAAAAATTATACAAACCTCCCGTAAGATTAAGGTTTTGATAACAAAATTAGTCCAATTAGAAAAAATAACATTAAAAAAGTACATTAACGAGAGAGATGAAACTTTTATTCTATAAATACCTCTTATACATGTATATAAGTCATATTAGTAAAGAATAAAAATAATTAAAAGTTAGAAACAATTAACACACAGATTTAACCACTCAAAAAATTCATATTTAATAAATTAGATAATACAAATAAATAACAAAACTACACTAATGATTACAAAATTTAGTAAAACAGACTTCATCTTTTTTAACTTGATGTTTGCTATGATTCCTGTGATTTTGACCCGAAAATTTTTCAAATTTTGTCTTTTTTTTTTCCTTCTTTCTCCCTTATATTCATAAAATTACTTTACAATTGTCTCCTTTATTCCATAAAATTACTTTACAATTGTCACAACTTTAAGAGTTTTAAAGAAAATTGAAAGGAGGGAAAAGAAAAGCAAAATTTGAAATTTTTTTTGTTCAAATTTATAAGAATCATGGCAAACATTATGTTAAAAGAGATGATTAGTTCGTTTTGCTGAATCTTGTAATTATTAGTGTAGTTTTACTTATCTGTGTTGTCTAATTCATTAAATGTGAACTTTTTGAGTGGTTAAATGTGTGTATTAATTGTTTCTAACTTTTAATTATTTTTATTCTTTTACTAATACGACTTATGTACATGCATATGGGGTATTTATGGAATAAAAGTTTCATCTTTCTCCTTAAAGTACTTTTTTAATGTTACTTTTTCTAATTGGACTAACTTTAAGTGTGTTTGGATAGAGTATTATTTGAACTATTATTTGGAATAATTACTGTATCGTTTTTTGTGATATGATGTATCTGAGATAAAATGATAGATTGAAAAATGTGTTTATTTGGATTGATGATGTGATGGATGTGTTTATTTGTAAGCGAAATATTATTTGGAAAAATTTGCTATCCAAATACACTCTTTGTTATCAAAACCTTAACCTCAGGCGAGGTTTGTATAATTTTAAAAACTTCAAGAGAGGCTAATGAAATTGTCAAAAACCTCAAGGGAAGTTTTTGAAATTATCCCAGAAAAAAAAAGAAGAAGTTTCTATTTCACATGTGACGCGGTTGAAGATTTACTCCATGGACCTTAGCCTGCCTCTTCATCTATGGTCAATTGTAATGATGGGAAGAATATAGATCACATAATAATCTAGATGAAAGTTTCTCTCCACAGTATCTGGAGGAGGGTGCACCTTCTTTCATTTATTTTATAGGGAATAACTGAAATTTGACATTGACCATTCATTTGAACTGGTTACCCAAGACAATCTAGCTAAGCTTCCAAAAATTTCTACATCTATAACGTTGTCAGTGGTAGAAACTGGTTTATGCTTTCAAGAATGCCACTACCAGAGGTGCATCAACGAGCCAAAAAACCTCAATGCCCTGGCTGGATGGAATCATGGCCTTCACTGCCAGTGGTGGAGTCAGGATATTGTTACGGTGGAGGCACAATATAAATTGAGATTCTTTTAGTCTTATTAATTGAATTAGATAATAAAATCTACATGAAAAGTAATAAGATGTAGATTTATATGTATTTACTAAATAAAATAATATGATGTGAGATTTTGAATAATATGTCACAAAGTTATAATGACGTATTGAAAAATCCATCAGTTGATTACGCTCGTACTGATAGAATTATGCTTATATTTTTAGTCATCGTCAAAAGGTGATTATAATTTTTACAAATTCTTCTACAAAAAATTATTATCAAATCAAATGTATATGTTTGCATACTAAGAGAGTTGTTTTAAAAAAGATATTCTACTACATAAAATGTAGATTTTTTTTTCTCAATGGGGTTACATATATAAATTTTGAGGGTCAAAACAAAATTAAGCATTTTTTTAGCTAATGGGAATGCACACAAAAAACAAGGATACAAAACAAGGCAAAGTAGGACTCATCATAACTCGCAATTTTGAAACAATTGCTTAGTGCGATAATTTGATCTCTTGGTCTCAACCCTAGCTCCATTCTGTACATGAAGTACAAAATCTTCCTGCAGCGAACTTAGAACAGAGGAAGTCCGAACAAATTTATCATCAAGCTTTCTGTTGATAAGCGAAAATGTGACTGGGATGCAAGCAGCTATTTCCTTCATAACCCCTACATATATATACATAGCACTTCTTGATCAAGTCCACAGGTGTAGTTTGATCCTTTTTCCACATCTGGCGCACCACCTCCTTCCATCTGTGCCGGCGACTGCCATAAACACGATAGGTTGCACCGGTCATCTGGATCAATTGTCGAACCCATTGAAGAATTTTTCAAGAGAATGAAGAGAATGCATGAAAAAAATTAGAACTACCTCTTGGCTTATTACTAGACTTGTCATTTTGATGCTGATGAGTTGATTCTTGAGTACTCTTTTTTCTTTTTTCGTTCGATTTTTAGTGCTTTTGTTTTGCATTGGAATATCTGAACGACTTGCTTTAATTTCTAGGCGTGCACGAACTAGTCAATTAGATAGGTGCTCCAAGGCAAAAATTCAAAAAAAAAAAAAAGTGAGAAAGGTAAAATGCAAAATCGAGTTGCTTGTAAGAATTGCTTAGTGAAAAATATGGTACTTCTTACAATCACAAATCATTCTTAAAATTAATATGCATGTTAGGATAAAGTTGAGAGAATCCCTAAAGCATAGAAACTTGGAGTTTGAAGCTCAATGGTTATAAACAAGGAAAATGGAGCTTTCTGGTTCAATTTTCCTTTCGATGAGAAACGGGGCATTCGCTATCTTTTGCTTGTAGTCTTACCTTCCTGAATTTTTCTCGCCATGCAGGCTCAGTTTCCTTTCTGCAATATTTCTTATCTTGAGATGTTCGTATGAGAAATAATCGAGATCTTTTTCCAGTCATAAGCTCAACATGATGAGAGCAAGAAGCAACACTGCCTGAAGAGTAATTCATCCTCCCAAAAAAAGGGTAATATTTGTTGCTACCATCCAACGTCGAAATCCATCAAACAAGCCATCCAATCGAAGGGATTTATCTTCAATGAGTGAGTGAACACTTTTTTTCATTTTTGTGTTAATACTGATTAAAGATGTTTGTTAATGTTACATGGGGCTGTTTCAAGTTTCCAAACAAAAAGGCCTCAAACCCCTTTTTTGGTTAAAATTCAGTACAATATGTTTCAGCACCTGATTTTTGACATGGCTAAAACTTTGATGCAAATAAATTGACCTGTAACTTTCTTAGATTATGAGAGGAAAACCAATACGAACGAATTCTCTACATTGTATTTTTGTCTAGCATTGAATTTGCCACACAGACTAACTGAATTCTCTACACAGTTTTGTTTCTGGATGATATATTTTTGCTGGTAACATCTTTCTTTTAGGTGCTTCTTTGATATGGTTAGCAAGTTTATTAACTTTGTGGGAGGTGTAATGTCCAATAAACACCATAACAGGGGAAAGGGGAAAGGGGAAAGGGGAATTGTAAGATACGGGAGGGATATATATAATACAGATATTTACTAATGCAACAAGCACATTAATGATTAAGCAAAAATTCTAAATGAAGGAGGAGAGTTGCGTTGGATTGTAAAGTAAAAGAATTTTAAGTCGAAAAATTCTAAATTTAAAGCTTTCCAATTAAAAAATGTGAAAAATTTCATTGAAATGCGTTTAGAGTTAGTCAAGGGGTAATATCTATCGACGACGTCGTTTTAGCATAAAGTGGCTCAAAACGGCATTCGGTTCCGTCGAAAATCTGCACCCCCGGCGGCCTCCTCTTCCTCTCTATGTAAAGTAGAAACCCCGCGCGTTTCCTTCCCGCCAAATATTCTTCACTTAACCCAACACTAAAAAGCACACACTCCACACTCTCAAGAACACGCACAGAAAGTAGAAGAAGGCGCAGCCGAACCCTGTCCGTTTAAAGTATTTCAAAACGACAGCATTTCGGAAATCGCCGTTTTGTATCGGCAATAATGGATGAAGAAGAACAAAGCAAGCTTCCTGAGTTCAAACTCGGTACTGATTTTACCATTTTTTGTACTTTAATAATCTAAAAACGCTTTTTTTCCTGTTTGTTTGTTTAATATTTGGGTTTTTCGGGGTTTATTTTTGTGTAGATGCTAAACAGGCTCAAGGGTTTCTCTCATTTTTCAAAACATTACCCAGTGTAAGTAGTTAATAAATATTAATTTAGAAAGATGCTATGAAGTTTTGCTCAATGCCCTCACTCACTTGCCTTTTTTTCTTTTTGGCATGCAGGATGCTAGAGCTGTTCGATTTTTTGATCGTCGGGTAGTTTGCTCCATCTCTTCTTGTGTGTCTTAATGCTGTTAATGTACAGACTTGTTAGATTGTTTGTGAAATGCTAACCCAAATTATGCAATTTATGGGGTAAAAATTGAATATTTTTTTATGTACTTTGATGATTTCGATTGAACTGTTTGGGTACTATCTAGTTGTTTGACCTCAAAAGGATTGTAAATTTCTTTGCTAACAGTTTAGATGCTTTTCGTGAAAGCTAATTCTTTTTCCTAGTCAGAACATTGGTGAAAAAGGGACTTTTTTTTGGATTAGCAAGTTGTGGTTTTGATGGAAAATAATGAAGAAGGGGAATCAGGAGCAAAATGAAAAGTTTTTTATTCTGAAGTGTGTTTGCCTTGTAGAAATTTCACCTTAGAACACATATCTTTTGCTTATGGTAAACAGGTGGTAATGACACGAGCTAAAACATATAATTTATATCTTAAGCTAAACTCCTTGCATGTAAGGGAGAGAGGAAGTAGAGAAAAGCTCCAGAACACACAGCTTTGGTCCGATTGGTTCTGTGGCTGATGGCTGATGTACTGGTGTCTAGAAATTCCATTTAGTGTTCTATGCTCATTTGTATAACCTTGTAGTCCCATTTTCAATGTCTTTATGTCGCCTGGTCAACTAAATACTAGAAATCTTTTCTTATTTTCTCCTGACATAACTCACCAAATTAATGTGTGTGTGTTTGTTTGATAAACGCATTCTTCTAGTTTTTAGAATTGGCTAGTTTAAGGGAAATAAAGGTTAAGTTGTACTTGAGGTTCGGTTCTTGTAAAAGGGAAAAGAGGAAGAGGGAGATTCTGTTTTTCCATGGTTGTGTCTTTAATTTAGTCACATCTGCATGCAGAGCAACATAGAGGTGGAAAAGATAATAAAGCAGCTGGTTAGATGTATGCAGTAATTTGTTGTTATTGTGTCTGTTATGCAGGACTATTATACAGCTCATGGAGAAAATGCGACTTTTATTGCAAAGACATATTACCACACAACCACCGCTTTGCGACAATTGGGTAGTGGTTCTGGTGCTATTTCTAGTGTCAGTGTGAGTAAAAATATGTTCGAGACGATTGCTCGTGACCTACTTTTGGAGAGAACCGATCACACTATTGAATTGTACGAGGGCAGTGGCTCAAATTGGAGATTGGTGAAAAGTGGAACCCCTGGAAATATTGGCAGTTTCGAAGATATTCTATTTGCCAACAATGAAATGCAGAATTCTCCGGTCATTGCTGCTCTTGTTCCAAATTTCCGCGAAAATGTATGCACTATTGGCCTAGCCTATCTTGATCTTACTAAGAGAATGCTTGGACTGGCTGAATTTCTAGATGATAGCCATTTTACGAATGTGGAGTCAGTTTTAGTAGCTCTTGGTTGCAAGGAATGTATTTTGCCTATAGAGAGTGCCAGGTCCAGTGAGTGTAAATCTTTGCTAGATGCATTATCAAGATGTGGCGTAATGATAACTGAAAGAAAGAAAACCGAGTTTAAAGGAAGGGATTTAGTTGAGGATCTCAGTAGGCTTGTCAAAGGATCTTTGGAACCAATTCGGGATTTGGTGTCTGGATTTGAAGTTGCACCTGGTGCTTTGGCATCTATATTATCTTATGCAGAATTACTCGCAGATGAGAGCAATTATGGAAATTATTCAATCCGGCAATACAACCTTGACAATTACATGAGATTAGATTCTGCTGCTATGAGGGCTCTAAATGTCATGGAGAGCAAGTCTGATGCAAACAAAAATTTTAGCTTGTTTGGTCTCTTGAATAGAACCTGCACTGCTGGAATGGGAAAGCGATTGTTGCACATGTGGCTTAAACAGCCTTTATTAGATGTAAATGAGATAAACTCGAGACTGGATCTGGTGCAAGCTTTTGTAGAGGATACTGGACTTCGACAAGACCTGAGGCAGCATTTGAAGAGGATCTCAGATATTGAGCGATTAGTACGCAATCTCGAAAAGAAGAGAGCTGGTTTGCTGCATGTTGTAAAACTTTATCAGGTGACTTCTGATTTGTTATGCCTTTTATTTCCAGGTTCCAACTACTCAGAGGTTTCAAAGATTGTTGTAGAGAAAAGAAAACATTTTTATTACTTGTTACAAGCTGTTTTTAAATATTCTCAAGTGAACTATCTGATGAATGTTTTAGAAACCCTTCATATAGTTGCTGTATGTGCATTTATCTCTACCCTACAGCTAAGTGCTATTATCTGTCTACCAAATCAAGTAGTATCACTTTATCGACCCAATCAGGACATAATTATTTGGTTAATTTGAGTACTTGTTTAGTATCTTTTATGTTTGAGTTTCCTTTTTTACCTACATCCTGCAAGAAAAGAATAAAGTTGGTCGGATTGCCTCTAGAAAGGTGATTTATGAGAGCAGAAAGGCCTGTAATGTTTTCATTCATGGAATTTAGACTTTTTAATCTGAAATGTTGATTGTTTGCAATATGATTGAATTCAAGTGGTATGGTGTATGGTATCTTTCACAGTAGTATATCAAATAATTAATTTCACTTATCTCATTGATCATAAGCATATGGTTTAAGTAATTATATTTTCATTTTGCAGTGCTTTGTTATTCTCTCAATAAGGTTTACATGTATTGCATTTATTGATTTTTCTTTTCTTCATTGTCAGTCAAGCATCAGGCTACCATATATTAAGAGTGCTTTGGAGCGTTATGACGGACAATTTGCTTCATTCATAAAAGAAAGGTTTCTGGATAAACTAGAGGACTGGACTGATGACCGTCACTTGAATAAGTTCATTGGTCTTGTGGAAACATCTGTTGACCTGGATCAACTTGAGAATGGAGAATACATGATTTCCCCTGATTATGATTCAACTTTGTCTGCCATGAAGCATGAGCAAGAGTCACTAGAAAAGCAGATTGATAATTTGCATAGGCAGATCGCTAATGATCTTGATCTAGCTGTAAATAAAACTCTTAAACTAGACAAGGGCACGCAATTTGGACATGTCTTTAGGATTACAAAGAAGGAAGAGCCTAAAGTAAGGAAGAAGCTCAATACCCATTTTGTTGTTCTTGAAACTCGGAAGGACGGGATAAAATTTACAAATTCAGAGCTCAGGAAATTAGGGGACCGGTACCAAAAGATAGTGGATGAGTATAAGAACTATCAGAAGGAACTCGTCGCAAGAGTTGTTCAAACTGCAGCAACTTTCTCAGAGGTATCTACTTCATACCTTATTTGCAAATTGTCACAGTTGGCCTGGAATCAAATTTTAATCGGTGCAGGTATTTGAGGGTGTGGCTGGCTTGCTTTCCGAGTTAGATGTGTTACTTAGTTTTGCAGATTTGGCAGCAAGTTGCCCCACTCCCTACACAAGACCAGAGATCACACCACCGGTAATGATTTATGTTTCATTCATGGTTTTAGTCTAGAAAGTGGTGAAATTTCTCTTTCTTGAGAGGGAAGAAAATAGGGCTTTTTTGACTGATTTTGCTGGCAGGATGTTGGAGATGTTATATTGCAAGGGAGTAGACATCCTTGTGTAGAGGCTCAAGACTGGGTGAATTTTATTCCCAATGACTGTGAACTAGTAAGTCCTTGAATCTAAAGGTTAGTGTAGTCCGAATTGGTCTTCTTTATTCAGGTTAACAACACCTGCTTTCTTGGGTCTTTCCAGGTTAGGGGGAAAAGCTGGTTCCAAATTATTACAGGACCTAATATGGGTGGAAAATCCACATTCATAAGACAGGTGCTATGGTTTTATTTTTCTGCATCTAGTATCTCTTCTCTATGTCTCTGCATGTGTGTGTGTTTGTGTGTGTGAAAAAGTTGATTATCAGTATCATCAGAGGTTGGATGCTGAATTGTCAAAAATATAGGATCATACTTGCAAGGTTGCATGACCCTAACACGACCAGGGTGTAAAATGAAATTAGTCCGGCAAATACGTAAGCATTCTAAAATGCCATCTAAAAGGGATTCAGCTGGGCCAGGAGTCCTCTGTAGCAAAACCGCACCCTACCTCGCCCACCTTGTGTGGAGAAAGGAAACAGATTAGTCTAACCTGGCATGGATGCACAAACTTTTGTTAGATGACGTTCAATTGAGTGGTGCACTTTTTTCTGGAATGAAATGATTTGCAACATTATGACTGCAATATCAACAAGAGAAATAAACAGGAAATAGGGAAAGAAAAATCAGAGGCAGTGCTTATTACAATCTTTTTTGTCCATATTTGCAGTCCATGCATTTTGTTTATTGAAGACTGGTAATTAACTATAGCAAAATCTTTGGTTTTTAATAAGTTCTAACTAAAGGATAAGCCATGTTCTGAGCTTCTATATCCCAGGCAAATTTGGCTTCAAGCTTTTAACTCTAATAAAAGTTTCCTCTGACTATCTGTTGATGCAGGTTGGGGTGAATATCCTCATGGCACAAATCGGTTCTTTTGTTCCTTGTGACAAAGCTAACATTTCTGTGCGTGATTGTATATTTGCTCGTGTAGGTGCCGGTGACTGCCAGGTTAGTTGGCAGATTTTCTTTCATGGTAGAAAGAGCTGAATGCCGTTCTTGTTAGAATAGTTGAATTAAATTGTCTAAAAACATTAGGGAGAAACCTTGGTATTAAGTACTGTTTCCTAGAGTATCTGGTGAATTTATAGTTTGTCCTTCCATATCCTGATTTATAACCTAATTGGTGATGTGAATTGGACTTTAATTGATGCAGTATTTACTAGTTCTTTCTCAGCACATTAGTAGCTATTAAGTTTTTGATAGACTGTTAGATACTCCAGATGTCAAATTTAACCATTTTTTGGCTCTGGGGCTGGCTTAATCTGTTACAGGGCCAATGGTGAACTCTGTATTTGCTGACTTCAAAACCCAACAGAGAATGTACCTGTAGCCAGGCTTCTGTGCAAGTTCCAAATCATTTTAGGAGTTGTCTTGAGTTTTTTTAAATTAATTGATCGATAAAACCACTCAATTCTCCATGAAGTTCTTTTGAAACCTTGATATTTACTTATCTTATTCTTTATCCTGATGTTTTTGCTATTGGTGTTGATTTCTTTGTCAATAGTTTGTTTCAATGGCTCGAACAAAAAAGTAAATAAAGGGACGACTATGCTCTTTATTGTTTCAGAAGTCCTTAAGATCTTGTGTTTACCTGTCTTTCTTCTGTTACTTCAACAGCTACGTGGAGTTTCCACTTTTATGCAAGAAATGCTCGAGACTGCATCAATTTTGAAAGGAGCTACCAATAAGTCTCTAATAATTATTGACGAATTGGGCCGTGGAACGTCAACTTATGATGGATTTGGTTAGTTTTGTACTATAACCTTCTTATTTTTTTTTTATCTTTCAACTTTTGCACCGTCCACATTTCCACCCTGCACCTATTGTTTTCTTAGCATTTGAACTGCATTTTGTGAAGTTGGTAATATCAGATCTTCATTGCTGAGTTATTAGTTTACCCTAAGTTTGACATTTATTTTTATTTGCCTTTGATGTCAATGATCAGGCTTAGCTTGGGCCATCTGTGAGCACATATTCGAAGTGATCAAAGCACCTACGTTATTTGCTACTCATTTTCATGAGCTGACTGCCTTAGCAAATGAAACTTCTGATGATGAGCGTTCTTCAGACAACATTGCTGGTGTAGCAAATTATCATGTCAGTGCACACATTGATTCAGCAAGTCACAAGTTAACCATGCTTTACAAGGTTGTTTTCCGATCTTTTAACTTGTATTAACCCAAGGAAAACTTGGAATTTTATCGTGGATTTTATATTTTAAACTTTGTGGAAGGAGTGGAAACTGACAAGCTGATGGCTGAATGCACGTAGTTTTATCCTTTTGTGTGATAGTCTAATTGCAACCAAAGAGGGAGTACATATATTGTGGGCTGTCTTGAACAATGGCTTTTTTTTTTTTTCCTAAAAGTTGGAACCGGTTCTGTAAGTGTATGAGAACCGATAGGGTGATTTGCTATCTGTGTTAAATTATATTGGGGGATGTGGGATTTTGAAATGCATCATATGATAAATGGACCAAACTGAGGTTGATGCGGTAGATATGACCCAGTACTTTTAACTCTCGTTGTTCATGAACAAGTTCAAAGAATCTCCATTGGATGGTTTATGCCTTCTTGAAACGGTTTGGGTGATTAGGATAAATGTGTCCTTGTTGTCAACTTCAATTTTTTTATTTAATGGTGATTCTTTTCTTTTGATTTTATGGTCTTCATGGAAGTAGTCTTTATGTTGGATCAGGGACAAGATAATTGGTGTGTGTGTGTGTGTGTTTTTTTTTCCTTTTTTTGATTGATGTGTTAGTTATGAACATGGCAGATGGTATTATAGCACTTTTGACCTAAAATGGGTGGATGTGGATGACATTTTGTTATTCAGTGGTATTTTTTAAGTTTTTTGACTTCACAATAGTAACAAAAATTAGATTATTTACTTTGTTCACATTCTGGACTCAAGTTTTCATTCACATAAAGTGTTTGAATCTTCCCTTGGCAAAACTGTTCATTTTTTTACCCTCACATTTCCAGGTTGAACCTGGGCCCTGTGATCAGAGTTTCGGTATTCATGTGGCAGAATTCGCAAACTTCCCAGAAAGTGTTGTTGCAGTTGCCAGGGAAAAGGCTGCTGAGTTGGAGGACTTCTCCCCAATGGCATTTATGCCAAAAGATGCCAAAGAGGTTTGTTCATTGCTTCTGATCATTCACATGTTGGTTCTTCTTCTGCTTCTTTATATGGCCTTTGATTATTCATCTATTAATATTTTCTTCTTTTTATTGGTGTGGAAAGAGCTTGACTAAATTCATTATGTAGGCATGAGGTATGATATTTTATTTATTCATGCCTTAAAAGAAAATTAAGTACCTTTGTGTGTTACTAGGCAACAAAATGAGAATAAAAGACACTTTCAGGGTATCTATGGCAAGTATTTGAATTGTGTTGAATTCTGAGAGAGAATTATGCTCTCGCTCAATGAGGTATAAAGTATTTATTCTGAGTGAGTCATTGGCTTCATTGCACATAAACTGGGCGCTCTAAATTTTTTGTTGGCATTCAATGTTATTCATTCAGCAGGACTTCCCAATGCAGAAATTGCCTTAAAGAAAAATGTATTTTTTATTTACTAATCATAAGTTTGAATGAATCCTTGTGGTTACTTTCTATGCTGAGCAAGAAATATTAGCATTCTGATGCCTTTAGGGTTGAAAAGATAGTAAAAGATTAGTGTTTCTACTCATCAACCTGTAAATGAATTGTGTCTGTTGTGATGAGCTTTATAGAGAGCTCAATCATCAACTTGAGTTAAACTTCCGCTGTCAGAAATGATTTTCAGCTGGGAGAAACAATTTTATGGTCTTCATCATGAAAAGTAAAACCTAGACCAACTATTGTGTGGTACCGGTTGGGTCTTTCATGGAAATGATGCATTGGCAATCATGATGATTGACAGGGAGCCACTAAACGAAAGAGGGAGTTGGATCTTGATGACATGTCCAGAGGTGCTGCTCAAGCTCGCCAGTTCTTACAAAATTTCTCTGAGTTGCCACTGGAGACGATGGACTTCGAACAGGCTCTACAACATGTGAGCCAATTAAGAAATGACTTGGAGAAGGATGCTGTAAACAGTCGCTGGCTCCAGCAATTCTTTTAGTTCTCAAATCAAAGCACTTCTTGTGCAGTTATGGCGAGACTTGGTAAATGTACTGATTTTCAGCTTCCCTCTACGTCAGCTGTACAGAGTAATTGCAAGAAGGTCTAATTTTGTGAATGCTGCTGGTTAATTTATGTGAATTTTGCTGAGCTTTCATTGGTATGAATGCATGATGGTGCTCTTGGAGGCTGGTGTCGGATAAGCTCAAAATTTCTTGTGAAGCCTCTTTTACTACTAACCATTGTTTTTTATTGTGTCTACGTTTTTTCCTTTGGTTTTTTGGTCCTTGCAGCAGTGGACCAAATGCATTAGAAATATGAGATGGTATTTGATTGTTGTAACTTAATTGCCAGAGGGGGAGGTGTTATAGGTGGCCATGCCTAAGGCTCTATGCCTCTTTTAGTTATTATTGCCCATAACAAAAGAGGAAGGTTCCATTGTCACTCTCATGCCGGCTGGTTCCTGTGTTCTTGGGCAGCTGCCACAACCCATGGGCCACATGATGGTGATATTTTCAGTTAATAATGCCTAAGAATCTAACTGTCCAAAAAGTCTCGTGCTGCATATTGAGCTACTTGAGATATTGGTTTTCCAGAAGATAAAAGGAGTTTCAATTTCTCACGGGACACATTCCGCAGGAAAGAATTGTTGATGTTCTAATCCAGTTCAGAACATTTGCACATTTCTATGTTTTCTCCATGTGGAAATGAATTGGGATAGGCTTCAATTGGCTCTTGAAGGAGGACTGATGTATTTAATAAGTAAAAATACTATTTAATGAGCATACACATTTATAAAATGTATGTTTTAGTTATAGATTCGGTCATGTAAAAGGCTAGTTTTTACCAATATGAAATTTCCAGCTCACTAAAAGAAGTTAGTGGGCGTTAGCCTGCTGCTGCATGATTAAAAAGTAGGTTTACTAAAGTCCAAAATGGCTTTAAGATATAATTCTTTAAGTAACATGTAGAAAAGGTCATTTCCCCTTGTGAAAGCTACTTCCAAGAATCAGCCCAACAACCAAAAGATATTTAGTAAAATATTCATTTTATCATAATGGTGATCTCTTTTTTTCTTTCTTTTTTTTGTTTTGGGGGGGGGGGGGGGTGTGGTGTCTAATATGAGGATAGAGTGTTCTCGTGTTGTGATTTATTTCATTTTTTATTTGTTGGTCTAATAGAGACAACAAATGTTCGAGAAGACAATATTTTATTATTATTGCTTTGAGTAAACAAACGTATGTGGATGTGTGTAATGCCTAGTTTTAATCAGACAGGTAACGTATTTGCCGGCAATTACCACAAACTTTTTCAAGCAAAGCAAATGGATTGAAGGAAAGGGGTCTCAAATCCCAATATATGTTTGCTTAAACAGATAAAGGAGGTACTGCAAAGTCCTAATAAGATTACGTTTTGGCAGCTCACATCTGCTGCTGATTTTAACTCAAGGCTAAAATGTGCTAACTGTGATTTCTTTTTTTTTTTAAATAGGAGGTTTTGAACCCAGAATCTCCTATTTACAATCCCTCTCATCGAAAACTTTTATGTCACTTTTGAAGTTGTTTTTTTTTTATAATTATATCTAAGTGATAACGTTGTTTTTATTAAAAAAAAGAAAAGAAAAGAAAAGATAATGCTGTTTTTATTATAAGCATTGTTGCTACTGCATGGTATCAGCAATTCTATCATTTTTGGAACTCAAATAGTCTATCTTCAGGGAAAAAGAATAGACTAGCCATATTTTGTAGGACATGGAATGCAGGACATGAAACTAGTAACGCAATGTGTACTTTACAGAAATTTGAGAGGAGGCACTAAATCATGGGTTCTTACTAGAATTTCTTTATTTTTTTTCGGCGCATGCAAAAGAGTCCCAATCATATAAATTAAAGTACACCAGACATGAACTAAATGAGGTCGGTATCATCGATCAATGGTTGGATATTTAGCATCAACATGAAGGAATAATGAATCTACTATGACTTAGTTACCTATGATAATTGCAACTCTGTACATTACAATGTGTGTACATGTTTAATTTGATTCCATGCAAAATTCAACTTTTGTATATATGTCATGAATTCAACGGCGATATAGTGTATTCACCGTCAATTTATATAAGATTTACTCTTTAATTAACCGCTTTATTTTTCATTTTTGACATGATATTTATGTATGCCTTTCTGACGGACTTAATTACGTTAAGAAAAAGCTTTATTTTGAAAACCAAAAATAGCTGTTTTCTGAATGACAAGAAAGTGATGGGTGAGTTAGTGGCTTTAAAATTCTTGAATGTCTTGGTCATATAAAGCTAACCATCAAGGTTCGGGAGCATTCCACATTCCACTAAAATCCCTTTATTTCTATTCAACTGATTGTAGAATCAACTAAGACAGTAGTGCTTGGTTATAAATCATGAAGTTTCCATAATATAAGTCAGTCGGCAAAAGAAATACAGAAATAAAAAAATGTTTGCTATTAAGTACAAGTAAATCTAACTTTTTTTGGTTAAAAAGGGGAAGAAATATTCACAAATAATATCTGAAAAATAAATCTTACATACACTGACAATATATACATTATCACTGTTGAATCTATAACATATATGCAAAAGTTGAATTGTAAATTAAAATTTTGCATATTTGTCATTCATGTATATAGTGCTAGTGTAGGAAAGATTAAACCATAGCTAAACTTATGAAAGGACAATTTTTTTCAATTGCTCATTTTACTTCACTTTTCGGATTTAAAAGAAAATTGGAGCTGAACTAAGGCCTTGTTTGGATTATAATTTTTACATTTTCTGTGAACACATCTTCTAATCATTTTTTTACCTCATATATGTCAAATCGTTACAATACAATTTTTTACGAAAACTCAAAAAAATAACAATTCAAACGGGTTCTTAATTTTCAATCTCTTTCTTTTGTATTATATAGCAGCCCATTATCCAAAAATTTCGCGACGATAACATTTATATAACCTTATCTATCCCATTTTACAGGGAGAGAAATTCTAAAGAGAATGTGTAAGGGGTTAAAAAGTATACAAATCTGACTAGACAAAAGAAGTGTACTGTCACCTCTTTTGAATTTTTTTCATTGTATCCTATTTTATAGGAAGGAAAAGATTTAAAGAGGACATGTAAAGGGTTAGAATGTATGTAAACCTGACTAGATCAAAGAGGTGTACTGACATCTTTTTAAATTTTTTTCATTGTAAGTAGAGTTCGAATCCCCGATTTATAGTCTAAAGAGATATTTAGTCCTTTTTCGGTGCCTATTGAGCTTTGAATAGGTGGCTAGAATAGAGGTTTAACTGTTGAAGTACTAAATTGGTACGACTGAAAAAGGTACTCCCATGCATTCATTAGGTTTTTAGTTCCGATAGTAATTTGTCAAAAAACAAGTACTGAAACATAATTAATACAGGAGCTAGGATGCAGCGTGCTGTAGGAAGATGGCTGTGACGGCGCCAGGTGTAGGGCTGCTTTGCCGTGAACGCTAAGTCTTGGATAGAGACAGAAAATTATCGAAAAGGACCCAATCAAATGCGTCTTTGAAAAACCGACGCCGGCCCGTGGGGCTATGGGCCATCCCAAAGGTTTAGGGGAATGGAATGTCTATAAGTTTTGAATTTCACGTCTTATCAATTGCCACTAATACGTGATTTCTATTAAATTTTGCAGGTGCTCCGCCCCGTCTCTTTCTTCCTAATTGGCGTATGACCCAACAAAAAATCCCCTCTTTGATAGAATTAAAGTCTGTCTTTTTTCAATCATTTCGGTGGATAGTTTTCCTATTTTGCTTCTTTCAGATTTTCGTCCTCCGTATTTTGGTTCCATTCTCGATTTTATCCTTGCGTATATTGGCAAACTTGATTCCATTGAATGTGTTGGATAAGGTATTATTTGAAATATTATTTAGAATAATACTTTTTATGATATAATGTGTATAAAATAAAGAAGAGCATTTAACAATATAAAAAAGTAGGCTAAAAATGTATTTATAAAATGAGCAAAAATTAGAATAATTCCTATGTATAAGAAAAGTTTCTGCTGCCCAAATCTATTCGATAATTGGTGTTTGGCATGGTCAAAAGCTGAAATCCTTCCTTTATAAAAGTGTTACTTAACATGGACTCCAACTTGTTTTGAAAAAAAAAAAAAAAAAATTCCAACTTTTCATCAAATTATTATTATTTTTTTTATAATGATCAAATTATTCTTTAAACTTTACTTTGGGTAGACTCCATCCCTCCAATGTATACCGTGACAAATTAACCCTTAAGAGTAGGTCTAAAAAATAAAAATAAAAATAAAAAAACCCTTAAGAGAGAACTAGCATAACATTGAATTTGCAGCTTATGACAAAATATCATGTCACATTAAAACAGCAATTCATCATACCTCAAAATAATTATAATCTTAATATAGTATCATATGTAATTCAAGTGTTAAATTATTTTAAAAATAAAATTAATTAGAAAAAATATATAAATGTAAGGAAAGATAATAATTATTAATTACGAAGAACTTGAGATCAATTGTTCTACTGCACATAGTGTAAGGAAAGATAATATTCACATAATAAATTAGATGTGATATAAAAATATTAATGAATACTCGTTGGACACTTGTAAAAAAAAAATCTTATAATAAAAGTTACCATACCCACATTTCACTATTTAAATTTGAAAAAAAAATTCACATCACAATTCTTTATAAAAGTTTCTATAACTTAACGTTATCCTTTCCAAAAATTAATACTCGTGCCCTGTATTAAAAAAAAATTAGGCCATAAAAAGTCGGATTTCTCCCATGACAAGAAAAGCAAAAGAGAAACTAATTAATGGCCATCTCCACAACGGCCAATTTGTATGCTAGCAAATAATAGCAATTACCATCTTCTTTCTTGGCTAATACAGCGTATCTAATGACTAGTATTTTACAAAAATGGCGCCCGTTGTTTTGCAATCCAAAACTGACAGCAAGATGAAACACCGCACTAGACAGCAATTAGCAACTTACCATTAGATTGCACAATCCAAAGTGCCGAAGGAAGATGCCCCACCCCTTTAACGGAGATGACAAAAAATCTACTATCAAATCTTAAAATAAGCATTAAATCATCTTCCTCTTTTGTCTTCTTTAAACCCTTTGTTAATATATATATATATATATATATATATATATATATAATATCTCTGCCTTTCAGGGCCACATAATACATTACGGAAGAATCCCATTAATAATTAATCAGTTTGGGAAGATTCACTGTCCTCAATTCTTATCCTTACCAGTTACTCCTGTTAACCCCAACAATCAAAAGTTAAAAAAAAAAACCCCCCTTTTTTTATCTCTTCGTATATTTGCTATGTTTATATAGTGGTATAATTCAGAGAGGTGTTTGGACTAAAATTTAGTGTGTGTGCGTGGGAGTGAAAAGGAGAGGGTCGAAGAAGGGAAGAAGGAAGGATGAGCTGGAGAAGAGTGGGAAAAGCTTTACAGGTGCTATCAGCCCACACCTTTCTTCTATGGTTTACCATATTTCTGGTTCTCAAGCTGGATCATGTTTTCTCCTACTCTTGGTGGTTAGTCCTTTTGTTTATTTTATTTGAGAATTTTGAATTTTACAGGATGAACAGGCTTTCGGTGTGGTTTGATTGGCTGCAGTTTTGTGCGTTTTTGGTTGTAAAGGGTGTTATGATTGTAAAATTGTGCGAAAAGTTTCAATCTTTTTTGTTAATATGAGCAGCTGCATGCATGTTTATTTGGGTAAAATTTAATTTTTTACTCTTTTTTGTTTTGAATTTTGAATCGTATTGCTATATTTTTTGTTATTGTTCTGGGTGCTGAATCTTTTGTTTAATGCATAATTTAATCGAACTTGCTCGGGGTTTAATTTTCATTTGGTTGTGTTTCAAAGGGTATTAGGATGGTAAATGCAATTACATGCAAGTTTATGTGGGGTAAAGTTGTGGCTTTTTTTTTTTTTTTTTGGGTGTGGGTGCATGTAAATATGCTTGATGCAAATCAGGGAGGAAGAAGTAATATATGGCGAAAAGGGATTTTAAGAACATAATTGTATGGTTTCCGGGGGAAATTGGTTCTGCATTTCCTTTTTCTGTTGGCTCCTTGTAAAGCTAGTCCCTCGGCTATCCCCTTGCAAAATAAGTGCCGAGGTGAGGTTGTCTTCACATGAATATTAGAATTCACGGCTGATTAGCTGTACACCATGGACTCTAGGCTTGTGTCAAATTCTTATAAGGCTCCTGATAGAACTTTTTAAAGTAATAGACAGTTTTGCTAGGGTACATTGGATTTTGGTTGTACAACAGGCATTCATGGAATAACTTGGTTATCTGAGCTGAAAGTTGCTGTTTGGTGGTGGTTAGGACGAATTGTTCCATACTAAGACTCTCTTACGAGCCTTCTTATCTGAAGTGTGGGACTCAAGTTTTGATGTTGACAAGACTGCAGCTCTCTTTCTATATGTTCCTCAAAGGAAGAGTTATCTGAAAATTCGAGTTAACTTCACTTAAAGTTTTCTGTCTTTGGAAAAATGTTAACCTTATCAATCTTGATTTTTTACAACTCATAGTAATTTGATCATTCATCATGCAGGATCCAAAAATTCTAGAAGTCCAAATGCTTAAATTAGTTGTGGAATTTGATTGTCATGCTGGTGCATCAATATCTATTATGGATTGTTGGTGCACTAAAACTGTTGAAATTGTTGACTGAATTGTATGTACCCTATAATGCAGGTTTATCTTCTTCCCACTATGGCTGTTTCATGCAGTTGTAGCCCGAGGTCGCTTTTCTTTACCTGCACCTTCAGTTCCACATGATCGACATGTATGTCTTTGTGCTCTCCTATATTTTGGCAGCTACTGCAACCTTCTTAAACAAATTGGATTATGTCAGTATACTTACTTCTTTTTTTAAATTTTGTGCATAGTGGGCCCCTTGTCATGCCGTGGTTGCAACACCATTGCTTATCGCATTTGAACTGCTTCTATGTATATATCTCGAGAGCATATATGGTAAGGAGGTGAAGCTCTACTCTCTGATATGAAAATGACCCAGACAGTGAGACAATAGTAATAGTTATTTGCGATAAACAAGCTATGACTTTTGTCTTTTTAGTAATTTTCTCTTGTCCTCCCCTGATAATAGAAAAGACATTTTTCCCTGTAGTTGCTTCCTCTTCTTAGAAATTTCTACCTCGTGTTTACGAATTGGGATATAATGAAGACTTGGTTTGAGGAAGAATATAACTTTTGCACTGTCTTAAGTGTTATAGATTCAAGGTCTCAATAACATGTTATTTTTGTTTCAGTTAAGGGTTCTGCAGCTATGAATTTAAAGATTGTCTTCCTACCCCTCTTGGCTTTTGAGATTGTCATCCTTATTGACAACTTCAGGTATCTTAACTCATCTGATGTGCAAGTTTCTCATCCTTTGCTGTTAAGCTGTATTCTAAGTAAGGTATATTGTGATATCTTTGGATGCTTTAGTTAAAAAACAAACTACTGATTGAGTTATTTGTATTCTGAACAAATCTTTAATTGAAAACTTGTGTCTTTGTAAAAGTTGCATGATTTTGAGAAAAGGTGCTTCTGTGTAGGTTTCACAGGCGTTACTGAAAATGCTGAGTCTCGAATGAATACTTTTTCATAAAATTCCTGTGTATGGATGTCCTGATAAATTGATGTTGAATGGAGCATTTGATAAACAAAAGTAAGTGGAATAAAGAGCAGAAGATTGTTACTTCTAGGGTAATAATGCTGCTTGTATAAAAGGGTTGGACAGCTGGGGCAGAGTCAACATGAAGGATAGATGTGATGTTCAAGTGGAAAATTTAATGCTAGTCAGCAAAATAAAGTGGTTTTGCAATGGACCTGTCCCTTTCTGCTCATCTATATTTTCAAAAGTGACCTCTCTTGTTTTGTTTGTTTTTCTTCTGTTTCTTTTGGTTATTTTACCAAACTATCTTTCTAGGTTGTACATTTTTTTTTGAATTGTTAGATTAGCTGTTTTTTATAGGACTCATGATTCTGCCAAATGATCTCTTCCTAATTTGAGTTGTGTAGGAAAAATTGCTGTAATCATTTCTCTGACTTTGAATTCATTGAAGTATCCTCTAGGAAAACAGTTGAAATTAAGAAAAAAGATGGAAACAGTTGTTCTGGGTAAGATGCTAAAAAATTGCATGGGGCATAGGACAACAAATTAAGCTGTTATAAATGCTTTTGTTTTCTTTCTGCGTTGGCTTTTCCCTTGATATTTACAGGGCTACTACTCTTGTACCATGATACAGAATGTGCAAGGCTTTATTACCTGGAGATGATGAAAGCATGAGTGATGAGGCTATTTGGGAAACACTTCCTGTAAGTTAGATCAATGCTTTAGATGTGTCATTGTCATGTGACTTATGTTTGTGCTTATACTGTTCTTATTGCTTAATGGAAATTAAGCTGCCTACTATTGGCAACTACTCTTTTTCTCCTTTCATTTATTCCCTCCTATCTAAATTAACGGGGTCTATTGCATCTTATTGTTAATGATATATATATTTTCTGGTCTCAAAATGATTGACTACTGAGTTAAACTTAATAGCCTAGGAAAATTGAAAAAATTGAGGGTACATTTTGAAATTAAAGAAATATAATACTCTGATATTTTTATTGTTACCTTAAGTTATCCAAATTTGTGTGAGTTTTATTCTCTGTCACTGGTAATGCTTGAATTCTGAGAGAAGCAATGAGGAGCTGCTACATGGGCTTCCTAGAAAGGACTGTCAAGATTTAATGAAGGGGGTATTATCTCATTGTTGGTGGAAGTAGGATAGACAGACTAGTAACAGCCTAATAAACATTATTAAAATGCCCTTAGAAGAGAACTTAAAGGATTTGTTAGCTGTTTTTTTAGATGTGGAAAAGAAACAGAAAATTGGAAGATAGAGTTTCTTTTCTTGGCGGGGCATTCATGAGCATTCAGATATTCTGCTTGGTGGTGAATGTTTAATAGGTTTTTGGCTTTATAGTGCTGGCTTATGCTAGTTTCCTCAGTCTTTTTAACTCATCTTGGTGAAATTGGACCTATTGAGTAGAAATCAGCTAAAATATTGTCCAATTAAGGAAACTAATTCTTAATAGCTTATATTCCCAGTATGTAGAATAATAGACTGCAATACTGCATTACTTGTTAATGGGAGGGAAAACTGCAGAGGTTTATTTCTCTAGCAGTGCCTCTAGTGCGAAAACCCAGACAGGAAAAAATGCTTATTCTTTAATTTTGTTATCAGTTACTGTAGCTAAACCATGCAGAAATTGCGCATAATAGATCTGAAATTTTTTCAACCAATTGATTATTCACATTAATGAGCCTTTTCTTCCTTATATTGAAACTGTTTTTTATTTTTTGTTGTCAATATATTGATGCGCTAAAGATACAGGGATGAAATTTACTAAACAACACTTTTGTTGTTATTAGCACTTCTGGGTGGCGATCTCTATGGTTTTTTTTGTTGCGGCTACTGTTTTCACCCTGCTGAAGCTTTGTGGTATCTCTCTCTCTCTGTCTTTCTCTATCGCAGGCGCCACACACTTGCACCCACTCATTTTTACCGTTTGAGCACAGAACTTAAGGTATTTACCTTAGCATGAGCTGTTTTGGCAGCTTATCCTTTTGATTTGACTAGTTTACAGTTAAGAAATCTATGTTTAGGTTATCAAATAGGCCTTGACTGTAATCGATTTTTGTTGTCCAATATGAGTTCCTCAAGATCTGAAATTTCAATATTTGAAGAAATAAATTGCGCTATTCTCCCATTATGTAGTTTAACATGTTGATGCTGGAATCTGATACGTGGAAGGATAGAGAGGAGTAAAAAGTGATAACCATGCAGGCCAGAGTGGATAGTTTCATGTCACGGCGTAAGCCACTGACATTTATGTATGCCTTTTGGTTTACATTTGCAGGTGATATAGGTGGTCTAGGTTGGTGGGACTTATTTATAAACTATGGGTACGATCTTTACTTGGATTATGTACTTCTTGTTGTTGAGTTTCATGTAGAAGTTGAGTAACAAGGGTTGACCTGTTCTGTTCCTCTACAGGATTGCAGAGTGCTTTGCATTTCTTGTTTGCACAAAGTGGTCTAATCCAATGATCCATAGAAGTCCTAATGCTCGAGAAGCAAGTACATCATCAAATGTTGTTAGATATCTTGACTGGAATAGTGGCTTAGTGGTTTCTGAAGAGGACGATTCCAGCAATGGAATGTGTGCTCTCCAAGACATTGGTGGACACATCATGAAAATTCCGATTGTTTGTTTCCAAGTCCTTCTCTGTATGCGCCTAGAGGTACCTAACAATTTTGGATAACATTCTTCACGTCAAGATGACCCATTTTTTCCCTGTGATATCCTGCCAAGTAATCCACTATTGGTTCTTGAATTCAGGGTACACCTCCAGGTGCCAGACATATCCCTATGCCCATGCTATTCTCTCCTATATTCCTGTTGCAAGGAGTTGCAGTCCTATTTGCTGCATCTAGATTTGTTGAGAAACTTGTGATTTTATTACGAAGTGGAGATGAAACGGGCAGATATTTTGTGGTGACTTCAAAAGTTCGTGACTGTTTTGGTTTCTTGCACCATGGCTCAAGGTAATGTGCTAAGCTTCCCAGATGAAAAAGGTATTTCCTTTGGGAGTTGTATACTGCAGTAAAGAAGGGGAGAGAAAAGACACAAAGAATATATTGCATTAGTTCTCACTGTATGTATTACAACTTTGCAAGCAGGCTGCTTGGTTGGTGGTCCATTGATGATTCTAGTAGAGAAGAACAGGCTCGTCTCTTCCATGATGGGGCCTCTGGGTAAGAGTTTTTACATTTTCATTAGTAAGAAATAGGCTGGTATATTCTAGTCAAGAGATTGAATGAGTGAACTTATGTAAGCACGTGTCACTATACTTCTTATTACCTTGTTATGGGAGACAAGTGAGAAACTTGAGAAATATGAGTTCTTTATGGTTAAAATTGTGTTAGTTAGCTGGAAGGCTCAGTAGTATCTACTGGTGTCGAACTATGTGAGGTTCTCTGCCCGGGTTTATACTGTCATTCATATGAAGAAAAGCATATATAAATAAGTTAGCATCTCTCCAGCCCATAGCAAGCAAAATTTAAGGGTTGAAACTGGGGGGAGTATTGTATTATTTTCTCCCCTGCTTGTCAGTTTTTTATTCCCCTTCTTTGCTTTCCTCAATTAGGTTATTGCCTAAAAGGCATTAGGTTATGATACTCCTCCTTAAAGTGCCTTATTCTTCAAATTTAGGTTGGTATTGGACAAAAATTCAATCTCCATTTATATAGAACGGCCAGCCAAAGTTAGTAATATGCATAGAAAATGCAAAAGAAATGCTGTTAATTTTTGTATCAACTCTTCCACATGGTGACATCAAGAGTTTTAACATGTATGATGTCTTTCTTACAATCATTTACATTTTTCTTATGAAGCAGTTATGATACGTTCTGTGGTTATCCACCTGAGATAGTTAAAAAGATGCCCAAGAAGGATCTTGCTGAGGAGGTAAATTGCAACTGCCATACTATTCTGCGTGTTACCACTTGAATTTACTATTTTGACATTTAAGTGTGAGGTTTCTAGTGATGCTTCCTTTACTGATTGTCTTCCATATTCTTTGGAAAAATATTTTATTTTATTTGCTCATCTTGTGTTATCCTATAATATTTCAGGTTTGGAGACTACAAGCAGCACTTGGGGAGCAAACAGAAATCACGAAGTTTAGCCAACAGGAATATGAAAGATTACAAAATGTAAAGTTCTCAGTCTGTGTGCTATCTTCTGGTTTAAAGTTCAACTGTGAGAATTTATATTTCAATCATAATGGAAGTACCATAAACTAAGTTGAAGATTGAAATAAGTAACAAGGTTGTTGAGAGCATTAAATCTTTAGGCAAGTAATACTATCAATTTTTCGACAATTTTACTTTCTACAACGCAAATGAAGTGGATAGCTTTCCTCCATTCCTGCAACATGTTTTAGTACAGCATTGTCTGGTTCCAATTCAATGATAAAACAGAACAGATACAACTATCTTGCCCTAACCTTCTATTACTTCTGCTGATCAAATACTTTGCATGTTCCTTTAAGTTGGTCCTTCTGTCATGTTTGCTTTGACCTTTAACACTTGGCGTACCTTTCCTTTATCGGCCAGGAAAAAGTTCTATGCAGGGTTTGTTTTGAAAGAGAGATAAGTGTAGTTCTTCTTCCCTGTCGGCATCGCATTCTTTGCAGGTATTGCACTTAGTGTTAACACTACAACCCAAAATCCCACTTCAGTCAATTTACAACTCTCTCTCTCTCTCTCTCTCTCATTATTCTGTTTTGGTGCAGCACCTGCTCTGAAAAGTGCAAGAAATGCCCTATTTGCCGTGTCCCCATCACAGAGCAGTTACCTGTGTATGATGTATAGTTCATTGCTCCTGCTCTAAACTGGTGGGAATTGAGGGTCGTCCAAATGGATAGACTTCTTGCAACTGAATGCTGCAGTTTTCTCCAAAACTTAGCAGGACGTGGTGTCGCTTTACTGAACTAACAGAAACGAGAGAGAGGGCATCTATAGATTGCAGTCACGTCTTTTTCATACTGTGATCTCTTATTGTCTTTCATATGTAGATACTGATTTTTGTTTAAGAAAGTTGTAATTATAAGTAGAAAATTTTTGTGCTATTGGTCTCTCTTCCTTGTGAAATATTAACCTGTCAAAGCAAATTGAGTTGAAAATGTAGATTCACTCTTCAAGATGTACTCTCCATTGTTGGAACTTGGAAGGGTTTCCAGATCAGCTTCTTCCAGCGGCAGATGTTTATCTGGCCACTCATTCTTCTGCTCCGCGGGCACTGGGACTGCTTTTGTATTTGTAGATTGATGCCGTCTGACTAATTCATCATCCAAGAAAACGTACGGCGTTCGCCAAATGATTCTGTGGATTTTAAGACCTCCATGTGAACATTTTTGTTTTTGGAGGGGATATTAATATGAAAAATGTAGTATTCCATGTAGGCCTCTCAATTATGAGAGTTCTTCTAATGATTAAGTCTGAAATCTTGAGTGTTTTCCTTGGCTTGATACGAGCCAATAAATGTTCTACATCATTCTAGTATGGAGAAAATCCAATGAATTCAACAAATTCTTAAAGCATGTACAAACGTAAAAAGACTTTTTTGGATGATGTAAAAGATTTTGTTTTGAGAGATTTAATTTTAAATATCAAACAAAAAAAGAATTTTTCTGTCGGAATAAACTGCAAATTCCAATCTTAATTAAATTTGATGTGATGAATTTTCTTCCTTTGTAACATAAACAGACAAAATAAACATACCAAATTCCCCTTGACCCAAGGGGATCCTACTCACATCTTTCCCTTTCATAATAGAAAGAAAAACGAAAAGGCCTCCAAAATTCTGAATTATAAAGCCTCTATTGGTTGCTTTTGAAAAAAAAAAAAGAAAAAAAAAGAGCCCCTGCTGGTAAATCCACTAAATTCCCAGCTAAACGTAGCAAAAAACTGTGACAAAGAAAAAGAAAAATAACAAAAAAGGAAAAACATTAAAAATTCCAGACAACCGAAGTCCCTCTTCAATTACCAGTTTCGGGGAAGCCCAATCATACTCATCATCTGAATGAAAGAGACCCTTTCCTATTCAATTCTACTGAATCCCTTGGAAATCTTAAAAGCTGGATGTTTTGGTTAGATATCTCCACACTCCCCCCAAATATAAAACCTACATTTATTTAGCAACCTTCAGGGATCTTACTAGTACTCCTAAATAATCTCTTTAGACCCGCTTATTTTTTTGTGTTAAATTAGGTTTCTTGGGTTGATCCGGATTGTTTCTTGCATATTCGGCATCTGGGACTTCCTCAATAGAAGTAATTAACCATTAGTTGCTCGTCAATTTGGACAATTTTCAGGTCAGAACTAGATTTTTGTTAGCTTTCTTGTTGAATTAAGTTGGCTATTTTGGTACCTAGTTGCATTTTCCTTTTCTTTGTTTTGTTTTCTTTGAATTGAGGCTGAAACTTCATGAATTTATCTGGGTTTTCTGTATATTGTGCATTATTCAAGAAAGTTTGTTCCTTTACTTATTAATGTTCTAGAGTCCCACTTGCATTAAGTAAATTTCAACTTTCAAGCATTGCATACTAACTTGTTGGAAGATTGCATTTTGGTTACTTTTTTGTGAGGTAGCTGTTCGCTTTCATGGCTGATGTAATTTATTGTAAAAAGTTACTGAAGCTGGTTTTGACAGATTAATATCAAGCTTGATGTAGTCCTGTTTTTAGGATTGTTTGGTTATATTTGAATTTTTGTCCTTTCCTGTGTAGGTTGGTAAAATGAGGGATACCCTGCTCACTTTAATCTGAAAATGGGGAACACAGGGGTCGTTTGATATTTGGAAAACCATTCTTGGAGTAGCTGGAAATGAGTCGGTCACCGTCATTTCATGCAAGGTCAGAACCTGATGCAAAAGTCGATGAAAAAGCTTTTCAGCAATGGGCAGTTGCTTTTTGCATCATTAGATTTGATCTTGAGCAAGGGCAGCTCATTGAAGAGTGTTATCCACCAGGGTGTCTGACCCAAAATGAGGAGCTTGAAGTTGCATTTAGTTCATTCCCAGATTCTGTTTCACAACAATATAACCGCTCCAGCATCCATGACTGCATCTTCTTCTTTAGGATACGAAGGCAGGAGAAAATGCAGACGGCAAATGTAGTCTCCCATGAGATAGTTGAAGTAGATAACGAGATTGCATCACAAGATAATAAGCTTCTAAAGCTGTCTAATAACGCTCCAAGGTATTTATATGGATTTGTATTTAATAGGCAGAGACATGATGAAAGGTTAAAGCGAGGTGGCGAACAAAAATCGGTTGTAATTCTTTCCCATAGCCCATACTCTAGTGTATTTAGACCTTTGTTACAAATCATGGGCCCTTTGTATTTTGACATTGGGAAGAAAGCTCTCAACTATATTGCTGCTTCAGTATCATCTTGGGCTTCTCCTTTACCTGGTCAACTTATGGAGCTTCCTATTGGGAATGCCACGCTTAAAGTGCACCTGCCACCTGCTCATAGTTTACCTTTAGATGGTAGAATGTTCTTTGAAGAGTTAACTTCACCTATAGCTCCTTTTCTTCCTTCTAATCAATCTGTACCACAAGGTCTGTTCCATGATTCAGACCTTTTTGGTATATTTAGAGGGCTTTTGATGCAGCTTTGGAGGCTATGGGAATTGTTACTCATTGGTGAACCAATTCTTGTCATAGCACCTACACCTCCCCAGTGCTCTGAAGCTGTTGCTGGTTTAGTTAGTTTGGTCGCTCCACTTCTTTGCAGTGTTGATTTCAGGCCTTATTTTACGATTCATGATCCAGAATTTGCCCAGTTAAACTCACTTCAAGAAGGTGCAACTTTCCCTCCAATGGTTTTGGGGGTGACAAATCTTTTTTTCCTTAAGGCTCTTCGTAATGTTCCTCACATTGTTTCAGTAGGAAGCCCTGCTTCAAACTCAAATCGTCCTGCTATGTCTTCTCGGACCTCCATTGGCAAAATGCCTGATGGCCAAGATGGATTTGGGCTTCCACAACTTTCCTTGAAGAAGTTCACGCCTTCAAATTTCTTGAATGCCGTGAAATTGAGGAGGGATGGCCCTCTTTGCCTCATGACAGAACACAGAGAAGCGGTTTGGTCCACTTATACTGCTATTACAAAGCCAGACACATCTATTTTAAATAGGCTAATTGATGCAGGGATGTCACCAAGGGTTGAGGAATCAATGTCAGTTGTTAACAACGAGATACTCCGTCGGCATTTCTTGGAGCTCACTACCAACTTTTTAGCCCCGTTTGGTCCATATTTCAGGGCAACCACACCTTCTGAAGGATCATCTCCTTTTTTGGACCCCCCTCCCCTTCCCCATTTTGATAAAGAGGATTTCTTAGCAAGCTTGTCAGCAAGAGGTCCGGGGAAGTTTCTGCTCAAGAGGATGAGATCAAATTGGCTGGATTTATACCGGTAAACGTAATTATGTCTTCATCTTTTGTAACCTGCTTATGGTGTCATCCTTGCCAGCTAAATCTTTGTCCTTGTTTTCTTTCTTTGAATACTCAAATACAGTTTATCTACAGCACATACTCTTGACTGATGCATTCAACATGTTGGTTCTAGCTGAGTTTGAGACAGTTAACATATCTCTGTAGGCGGTTTATGAAAGGACACAACTTTTTGCCTTGGTTTAGAAGGAAGCGTGCTGTTGCTGAGCAAGAACAGCTTAGGTTGTGGAGGCAAGTTAGAATGAAGACTGACATAAAAAAATTTATAGCACAATTGTCAGAGGTGGAAATTGTTGATTCCTTCAATGCTATCGAGAGACATCTTCTTGGCGAACTGCAGGTAAGTGCATTTCTGCATTCAACAGACTCCTTGTCGTTAACTAATTATTTTTAACTGTATTGAAATTGAATCTTGTGCTAGTAAGCAATAGAAATATGTACTGCAGTTTTAGAGATTAGGATTATAGTAACTAATAGCTTTGCTTATTGAATATGATTATCTTTCTCCATTTCACAAGCTATCTTCTTCATTGTTGTGGGGAGTGATGAAACATAAGAAACTAAACAGAGTACAGACCTAATCCGGACTTGGTTTGCCGCACAGTCTATCATGCTTGGGACCTTAATAACTATTTGTCCTTGCACATTTGCAGATAAAGAGTTCAAAAGACTTGAAATTTTACATGTAATAATTTTATACTGTTCTTGTGATTTCTGGCAATCCTTATGATAAATGAAGTTATAGCTTGAGAAAGGCCTTGAATCTAGTGTAATTTATTTGACTTCCAAAAATTATTCTTTCAAACTGTTATATGAAAAAACATTTGTTTGTTTGCTAAAGGAATTGAGGCTTCAGGAGAATTATGATGATCCATGTGCCACTGTACAGTCTTTACTGGCTGATATAGCTTGTTTATCATGCATGTTGACCTTGTTGTAAGGCATAAACGCTCCCGAATTTCTTGGCTTTGTTATACGTTGATTACCCTTTGTATATTAAGCTTGATTTCATTTAGTTGAGCTAGACTTCATTAAGGCATTTTTGTTCATTTAACTTAATTTCAACATCCTACAGCAGGGCATATAACTTTGGTAAATTGCTTTCTTATGCCACAGCAGTCTGGTAGTGCTAATGCTAATGTAGACTCTGAGGCTGCTGCTCAGAAATTGAAGGGGGATTTGCTGGCTGTGTTTAACATGCTTCCTAAGGACGTGCAGGAACTTCTTCTTATGAATCCACACAGAGCAGCTCTTCTACAAGGACCTCCTGACTGCGAGGACCTTCCAAAGGAACCTCTTGTACAGAGTGCTGTTCTGTTCTCGAGTTCACCAAGATGACATCTGGAATATTTATTATTATTAGGTCAGTCTAAACGAAGTCAATGTCCTGGCCCAGTGCTGCAGGGGAGAGGGAGATGGTGTTTTCACATTTGTATACACCCTCATTTTGTTACTTGATATGGAGTTCTGATTTGGAACATCAGTCTTCTTCTAGGTTAGTGATATCACTTGAAGGTATTTCTTCTAATATATGGCATTTTTTAACATAATACACATATCACTTTTTCCTTTTTATTGTTTTTCTCTCCAGAATACGGTGGTTCAATTCCATTGGTATCGACTACGGCAACCAAAACTTTGGGTATTCATTCTTCTTAGAATGAATTGGTCTTGGGATGGACTTTAATCTATTTCATGAAGACCAGTTGGAACACAAGGTCGTCTATTTTTGGCTCAGCTAATCGAAAGAAGGCCTGCATGTTCTGTGCAACAAGTTTCAGGTTTTCTTTTGATTCATGCATTATTTTGTTTGAAATTGTGTATGTTCCTAGAGAAGGGCTCAACTTCAACTTACAACCAAAGGGTTGTAATACAAGCTAACTTAAAAGGGTTTTAATCCTTGGACTTTCTGAGAGTGGTTCTGATAATTTGACATGTCGGATCTTTTGAATATCTTGAGTAACTGTCATCATAAATGTGGTTTAATTTGGACAGTGGTAGACAAAAAAAAAAAAAAATTTGTAGCATACCTTTTGTGGCTGGTTAATTGTGACTCAATTCACATAAAAAATTTTATTCCTGGCCTAAGATGTCTTTTTTCATTTTTCTTTTGTTGGGGTTCTTTTCTGGTTCAAAGATTTACTATTAAGCTAATTAAATCTGGAAACAAGTCACATATCAATGGTCAATTTCCCAACTGAAGAAAATATCTTCCCTTGTAGGCACCACAACGTCTGTGCAAAGACGTGGGTAGACCCGGTCTTGTAGATCCAATGGTTCAAATTTTGCCACATTTTCAATGGTGAAATGGTGCGACAAATTTCAAACCATTGGTTCTATATATATAGACCGGGACTACTCAAGTTTTCGCCCACCCTTTCTCGTGTAGGCCCTCGTATCTCATTGATATTGTTCTTCATTAATGTTGTTCTTTCTTTCTTTTCGCTCTTCCCACAAATTTAACCTTCACTTGCTGTAATATTTGAAATTTAATAAGAATGACTGGAAATAAAAATACTGCCGGTGACTATGGGTAAACTAATTAATTGTTGTAGCACTCAAATTCTGGAATATTTGTTCACGAGAAGACTTAAGATGTCTTTCTTGAAAGTGGATCTATGGCACTGTTGATTAGCTTTTTGAGGGTTCTATGAGGTTTGTTTCTTTCTTCTTTTTTTGTTTTTGTACTTTCTTTTTGGCTCTTGATGTTGAGAGGCGGGGAAAAAGTCAAAAAAACTGTTAAATGGACCACAATTAATGTGATCTTATCCCTAGACCACTTGAATTCATGATGAAGAGTAGAGTGGCAATTGACGGGCGAAGGTGACTCATTAAGTGCCTCCTCCAGAACTATCATTTCATATTCTAATAATACAACACATCAACAGCCGGTCCTTCGCCAATTCTGTGACTTTTTGGAACATCAATGGGACCTTTGCTACATAAGACTGTGAGGGGAGGGTCTTAGGACGAACACTTCTATGTTCTATCTCTCTCTCTCTATGTATATATATATATATATTGTTTCAAAGAAGTGAGAAGGAGACGGGAGAATTAGAACCCAAAACTTTTACGTTCTGGGGTCTTAACTTTAATCACTAGATCAATGGCTTGGGTTTGGCCGGGTCTTGGGTTTGACGTGCCTAGTTGAGGACCAAGTTCCTATGTAGGAAATGTCTTAAAATTTGACTACTTTAACACCATGGAAGTATGGAACACAAACTAGGAAGTACTTCTAAGTTTTTTTAGGGCATACTGCTAATAATATCAACTTAAGTAGAGAAAAATAAAAAAAAATGAGCTTGAGTAGCAATTAATATCTCTATTTGTCATTGTACTCCTATTTATCTACACAAAACGGGAACAAAAGTCATAAATGCTAAAGCATTTTCATAATTACTTGATATTCAGTAGCGATTTTTCTAACGCAGGAAACAAATCAGAAAGCGTCTATATATATTTTAAAAAAATTGTGCATGGGATTCCTGATTTTGATCCAAAGAGAAAGAAAAATAGTCACAATATCAATAATTAGTGATGTAATGGTTAATTTTGGAAGTTGGTGTGGTAGTACGAAATGATTGATCGATCATGTTCATGTCCATGTGAAGTGTCAAAATGTTGAATCAAAGGTGAGCAACAACCACAATTGCCGAAAGTATCCGCAATAACGAGACGGTTGATAGTTACGGAGATTATTCGGGAAGCTCTCATTCGATTCTCTCTTCTTTTTTTTTTTTTTTAAAAAATTTTCAGAATAATAATTAAACGGGCTGAGGTAACAACTTTTATACATTAATCCCGTGACCCTTAATCCACATGAATTTTTGAGGAGTACCCACTCTTTTTTTTTTTTGGTTAATGGTTCTTATACCATCCTTTATTCAATTCTTTGCTGTTATATGCCGGACCTCAGTTTTTTGGTTTAAATATGATACAGTAGTGGTTGAGGTCCTTGATGTGGTCGTATTCCTTAGCATAGAAACTAGAGAAGGAGAAGAGGCCACGAATAGAAGGAACCAAAGTTCAAAAAGAGAGATCACTTTCTTCTTCCACACACAGGGACATGGGTAGTGACCCATGAGAAAGAATATTTTTGATATGTTTATTTACTACTTTGCTGAGTTCTTTGGGTAAAAATCAGCACCATTTCTCCCTCTCATATCAATCCTAGAGCGCGTAAGAAAGCTCCCCCAATAGAATAGTTAGTAGTATAAAAGACTGAAATTTGCAGATTGTCTAATTTCTGATTGTGAGTGCAAGAAGTTATCTTATCTTACAAGGTGGAAGCATGGCTAGTTTTCAAAGAAAACTTGCTACGTTTTTTTTGACACATTTTTCAATCATATTTTTACCTCACATATATCAAATCGATACAGTAATTTTTCTACAAAAAGTCCAGAAAAATGCAATTCAAACAAGGAATAAGTTTCGTGGTTGTCCAATTTTAGCTCATTTTCAAACCTTTTTAGTGAATTGGTTAATCATTGACTTCTGGTAAATTGCTTGACGTCTACTCAAGATTGCAGATATCTGATTACACGAACAGTCCAAGAAAATATTCTCTGCAATCGTAGTGTGGCTCGAATATCAAATCATAAGTAAAACTTCAGACCAGCAAATTTTTGTTATATTCATCATATATTTATCTTAAACTAACAATAAAAACATGAATACAAAAAAAAAAAAAAAATTTTTTCAAAAACGCATTTCTTGATTTGAACGTAGTAGTTAATACTTAATAGCAGGAATGAGCAATCTCTTTTGCTCTATCATTTCCCTTCATTCATATCCCCTTGCCATAGGTTTTCCTTTAATGCATTCCACCTTGCAGATGAAATCCCGACTCAATTGGCGGCTATAAAATACTAATATAAATGGCTGTAGATGATCACTCCTGCCTTTGATACAAAAACACGCATTGCCACGGAGCGTTTGTCTGAAAATAGAAAGAGTTTTGGAAAAAAAAGATTCTTTGGGACCTCACCTCCCATCTAACACCAATTTCTCTACTGCTCAATCATTGCGACTAGGCAGGCAATGAGTGTAGAAAAGTCCGAAATATTTAAAGCGACAAAACATGACATTCTTTCGAATTTTAACCGTCTTGCTTGCTTGCCTGCTTCGCTCTCTTTTTCTTTTCTTCTTCTCCTTGCAATCATTACAGTCGAGAATTCTTCCAGACAATCCTTGATGAAGGCATTTTACTTTCCTGCTAATATCATGATCGGAATGCCCAAATTGTGCATGGTCTAAAAGGAGAAGAATGACATTTTGAAATGGCCTTAGTGGAGGGGATGCCAAATAATAAGTGAACTGAAGAAAACCTTTCACTTGGTTTCTTGAGAAATCTTTTTCATACTGCCCTTGATACGCTACATGAATGACAGACAATAATGTGTAAAATTCTTTCACCGGATTGAGATGTTAATGGAGCTGCAAGTAGCCTGTAGCTATTTGCGCAAGTAATTTCTTGGTAGGGCTTAAGAGAGAGCGTGAGATTCTTTTTCCGCTTGTTCTTGGATGTGCAATTTTTTGGCCATGACTTTGTATGGACATGACAAATGAACCCATCCCTTCTACCTCACAAGTGGTCCTTTTCCATTTAATACAATGGTTCCCTATTCTTATCTTGCACTCTCTTTTACTTTCTTCTCTTATCCTACCCACCTATTTTCTTTCCTTCTCTCCAACTCCCAAAAGAACCTCAGCTGAACAAAAGCATCAAGAGGCATCCCCACCTGCATAAAACTTCCCTACTGAACTTGAAAAACTAGTAAGAAGGCACAAAAGTATTATTCAGGATCTTCAAGCAAGAGGGATAATGTCTGCTTCTTCTTCTTCTGTAGTATGGAGCAGAGAAGAAGACATAGCTTTTGAGAGCGCCATTGCCATGCACTGGACTGGGGACTCTAAGGAACAGTGGGACAAGATTGCTTCTATGGTTCCTAATAAAAGCATTGATGAGTTGAAGCAACACTATAAAACACTTGTTGAAGATGTTGAAGCAATTGAAGGTGGACTTGTGCCACTTCCCAATTACAGTGGGGAAGAAGCTTCTTCGTCGACTAAGGACCATCAAAGCTTCTCTGCCATTACAGCTACCGACAGGCGTTCTAATTTTGGTTATAGGAGTGCATTTCCAGGATTAGGTCATGATTCTAGTGGTCAGGGAGGAGGAAAAGGAGGATCCAGGTCAGAGCAAGAGCGCCGGAAAGGGATTCCTTGGACCGAAGAAGAGCATAGGTATCATCATATACATATATATCCATCTAGTCTCATTCCCAAATTCTTGGATTGCAGCCTGGATGTCTGAAATATGGACTAAGGCCTACTCTCTTTGTATTTTTTTTTTATCTCAGGTTATTTTTGCTTGGTCTAGACAAGTTTGGGAAAGGGGATTGGAGAAGCATTTCCAGAAACTTTGTCATATCCAGAACCCCAACACAGGTTGCAAGCCATGCTCAGAAATACTTCATTCGTTTGAATTCTATGAGTAGAGATAGAAGGAGATCCAGTATCCATGATATTACCAGCGTGAACAATGGAGATGTTTCTAGTCATCAGGCACCCATAACAGGCCAACAAACCAACACAACCCCATCAGCTACTGTTGCTGCTGCTCTGGGACCAGCAATGAAGCACAGGGGACAACAAACTATGCATGGATTGGGGGTATACGGCGCACCGGTAGGTCATCCGGTTGTTGCTGCTGCTGCTGCTCCTGGTCACATGGCATCTGCAGTTGGCACACCTGTACTGCTTCCTCATGGGCATCATCCCCCTTATGTTGTGCCCCTTGCATATCCAATGGCACCACCTCAGCCAATGCACCAATAACACAGTTCCTCGCATATTTGGTTTATGACTTCATTGATACGAGGAGATAATTCTACATCACTTTTTTAACGGACGGTGGAAATGCTGGCTTTGACGACCCATAATTGTACGAGTTGGGCACAAGAAGATTCTGTTCAGCAAACTAATACCCGCATCATATTCCTCGTATGTGTTGTACATATAGGACTCGGAAAAACATTTCTGTATCTGTTTGGATTGCCCTTTTTTTTTCACAAACTATTTTTGTTTGTGGAGTCTATGCTGACTCCATAAACAACTGTAAAAACAACTCCAAAAACACACTCAATTACACTAATAAAAATAAAATAAGCCCTCATCCTCTCCCTTCTTCCAAACACCACCACCACCACCACCTACCGCTAGCAGCCACCATCCCCCCTCCCCTCTATACCCTCCTCCCTCTACCCCACCTCGCCCAACCCCTCGAAAACACCTTATCCATATGGATGTTCTTTGTTTTAGCAATCTTCATTAAAGATTCTATAAACTCCAATCATTCTACATTCCAGATCTTAAGATTGTTGCAATGTACTATAATCCTACAACATAGAAGACAAAAGCAACTTCCAAACCAGAGACGGAAGAAGCAGGAAAGAGTGTAGCTCTTCTACTTTCTCCAGTGATTGCCCGGGGAATTGGGAGATATTAACAAACAGAAATGAAGAGCGAATAAACATGTAATAATCCCTCCCTCTTTCTCTGAAGACAGACGATGCCTACCCCCAGAAGAGCCTCAATCTAAGTCGCATTTAAAATGGTCAATCTCAGAGCTTTCTTCCGTCCGGGGCGACATTTTCCTTGATGCCGAAGTACATCATGTTCACAAAGGAAGCCAAAACCTATTCAGAATCTATAAAACGATATCTAGCAGAATTCCCACAACTTTGTTGGATGGAAGTTAATTTACAACAAAAGCAAGGCATGTGCTTAATGAAGGACAACGTTCAAAAAGGAAATTCATTCCAAATATAATCCTATTAATAAGAAAATTTAATGCAATAAGGTTTTGTTCCTAATACAAAATCTCGATCTGGGCATTCCATACGCTCAACAATGTTAAGTGGCATTCATGACATCGTATTAACTTTTTTTATGACAACGGTCGTAATGGAAAGCAAACAAACCTAATTTCATTCCAAATCAAAGTCTATTCCAAATTCATATTCTGAATTACATAAAATACCTCGATGATGTTGTTATAATGGCATCCTTGTTTTGCAGTATTAACATGATTAATTATTCCATGACAAAAATAGTATTGGAAAGAAAAAAAAATGAAACGCTATACATATATACACACAGAGCAGCGTAGTCAAGACATTTGTTGAGGGGGGTGTAATAATAAAAAAAAAAAATTCTATGATCCTTTTGGGAAATTATTCCCTTAATATCTGTCTCTTAGTGATAATAGCGGTTCAAATTTTAAATGATTAAAGTTGATGTAGTCTAAGGACCCAAAACCATTTTCCAGTGGTGCAACCAACATTAAAATTTACCCAACTCAGAAACGCAAACAAAGTAATATCACTACTATTAGCTAAAGTGAACATTCCACAGTAACACCATTAACGCAGCACAACTTTCTTTTTCTTAAGATAACTTGCAACTTCAAAACAACAAAAAAGTCTCCTAGTTGTGGTTAAATATCTAATATATAAACATAGAATATGTTTGCCTCATTTGTAAGCAACACTCAGCATTAAGAGGCAACACTTCGCACTTAATCAATTTTCATCCGCCGGCGACACATCATACAGCACTTGGGGCTCAAGCTTCATCAGTTATGTCGTCTACGTCTAGCATCCCTGAATCAAAAGCAAGTTAGATACCCAACCATGGTCACGCTGCAAGCCATTAATTGCAGGAGTTCGAAACAGCTAGATTAGAATAACATGGAAAATGTTGTTGGAAGTTAAAAAGAAGAAGAAGGAGAAAGAAGCGCAACAACAATAAATCAGTAAGCATAGAACATCTATTACGGCCGTCTAGTAAGGAGCCGCTTGGTTCATGGCTAGGAACAGAAGTGGAATCCAAATCAAATTACCTATGGAATCATTGAAATAACAATTGTTTTGGTTACCACATTTTCCGGAGTGGGAATCAAACTAGATTTCCTTTTTTTTTAACAATTTGTTTTCCCTTTCCTAGGAGTGTAAATGAGTCTAATCAACTCGAACACCCAAGTATTCAAGCTTGTTTGATTATTTTAATGAGTTTGAAATTTTGTTCAAACTTGGTTTTTTTGTTTGCCGAACCAAGTTTGAATGAGCTTTTTGTCGAGCTTGAATATTATCAAACACAAAATGCTGTTCAAACTTGACTCGACTAATTGGCGAACTAAGCTCGATCGAGCTCTTACCAAGCTGAGCTTGATTCAAATATCGAGTAGTTTAGTTCATCTTTTAGCCCTACCCTTCCCTCCTTGCGTGGTTATTAAGATACTGTTGCCTATCACCTCTAAGGGTAGCACTAAACCACCTATGCACCTCTAAGGGTAGCACATCAAATGACACACATTGCCATAAGAAGCATAACAATGCCAAGCAACACTCTAAAAAGGTAAACAAAATAGTACAAGTTAAGGGCACTAGTCCAGATTTTTCTAGTTTTCTCAGATGCATGAAAAAATACCTTATTTTATCAATCATCTCCAGCTGCGCTGGTTTGACAAGCCAACAACCTGATCGGTAGAAAATCGCCTTTTTACCTCCATAAATCGGTGGTTGCAATACTCGACCTTCTCCTCCAACCTTACAAGTTCAAACTCCAGGTTCGTCTGTTTTGCGGTCAAATCCGCAAGTTTGGAGGTTTTATCTACAGCGGCTAGAGCTGTTTATCGAACCGGGCAGCTCGCGAGCCGAGCTCGACCCGGCTCGATAAGGGCTCGGCTCGGCTCGTTAACAGAGAGAAACGAGCCGAGCTCGAGCTCTAATGAGTACTCGTTTATTAAACGAGCCGAGCAGGCTCGGCTCGTATAAGCTCGGTAGGCTCGAAAGATAGGGGCATTTTCGTCATTTCAGCGTGTATGTGGTATACTAAGTCATCTCCCGTCTGCTGTAGCCCTAATTCCTCCTTTCATCTTTTGGTATTTCGTTTTCCCATCCCACAGGCCAGAGCCGTCACCCCGCACCCGCAGCTGCACCCCATTCCCCGCAGCCTCCCTTCTCACCGCCAAGCGCCATTCTCCATTCTCACCGCACTGACCGCAGCCTCCATTCTCACCTCACCCCGCAGCCTCCATTCTCACCGCCAGCCTCCATTCTCCTAATTTTTTCTTTTCCCCTTTCTGTCAACTTTTTTCCCGTTCCACACCTGCAGCCGCAGCCGCAGCCGCACCCTCCTGACAAAAGCAGCCCACTGAATCAAGCGACTGAATTCCTTCCTTGGCTAGTAGCTCGCCTGATTCTTGCCACCGTCGCTGACTCACCATACGGAGCAGCCACACGGAGCCACCTCGGTAGAGCCAGGGGCCTCTACCATACCCCGATTCACTGCATTCTGGTAAGTAGTGACCCCGATTCTTTCTTTGTTTTTCACTGCATACTTACACTTAATGTTGATATCTTAGGGGGTAAAATGCGTGTTTGAATAAATTCAATAAAATCAAATCAATTCCATGTGTTAAATTATATCTCAGTCTGTGAATTTGCACACTCCTAATGTTTGAATCCGAAGTGCAAAAGTTTAACTTTTCATAGGAAGTTCATCTGCAAATAAGGATGCTACACGAGCATATGTTATCATTGTTGATCTATCTAAACTTAGGGTAAGTATTCAATGTAAGCTAGCAGGTCTTTAGAATTGCTATTTTTCTACTCTCATTAGTCTTAAAAATTCCATTACTATATTTTTGTTTCAATATCAAGTCAATTAGCCCTTAGAAGTTTCTTTTATGAAACAATGAGTTTTATACTATATATATATGAGTTTTATACTATATATATATATAATACTTTTAATTTGACCCGCAATTTTTACAGAATCATTCAACATAGTTCAATGAGAAGAGTCAACTTTGGAAAAAATGAGTGACTAGACTAAACTGGTTCAGAAAATTAACTGAGTATTTATCTTCTAGAAATCATAATTAAAAAAAATATTATATTATTTACGATATAAGACATGCATTCAGAATAATAAAATAATTAATTTTTAATGCTATGCCAAATTAATGCGCAAACAGTATCCTTTATTTTTCTTGGTCTATGGGACAATATCTTCTAGGCAAATTGGAAGACCAATTCTTCACTGAATATAACACAAAGAACAAACAAAATAATCTTCAATAGATCTAGTCTTGCAGCAATATATGACACAACTTTTTTTTTTTTGTTTAAAACTAATATGAATCAAGAAATTATATGCACTGGTTAGGAGAATGACGAATAAATTGACCAAATTCTCATGCTAGAAACTGCAAAAACCCAATTATATACTAGTAATAACCTGTCTAACCTAGAAGTGAGATGCCATATCTCATCAAATTCAGCGAATTGACTAATTCTAAATACAATTTGAGAAATCAGTTTCCCAGTTGACTAATTCTAAGTGCATTTTGGGAAATAAGTTTCTTTTTTTTTTTTTTGAAATAAGTTTCTTGTTCTCCCCTATATTTGGATCAGTTGCACTTTAGGCAGAGAATTTGAAAATTTTCAGGTTCACCCTTAGAAGAAGTTGTGTTACAAAACCTTTGTTTTTGGATGGTGATGCATTTAAGCTTTTGGTCTACCCTTTTGTCTTAGATCTTAATGATTATAAAGTTCATCAAAACACTAAACTATTCTCTCGTGATAAATTCTATTAAACACTTTCATTTTGAACAATTTGCTCCAATTAATGCACTTGTTTTGCTACCTCTTTGTCCAATAACCAATTTCTGTGGTTTGACCAAAAAAGGCACACCAAGATTGTGTAAAACTTTTTTGTCCAAGTAATTAGTGGTAACTAGTTGTTTCAATACAAACAGGTTTCTGTAGTTTGAAATGTATCTAATTGCTGCAATGTAATATTCAAAAGATCATTTGACAAGTGGACTTTGAAATTTGGATATAGAGCCTAATAAGGTGCAATTTTTTTTTTTGGTGCGGAGATTGGGTCAAGTTGGAAAAAGTAGACAAACATTGGAACATGGATTTTCTAAATTAAGAGTTTTGGATGTAATCTCTTGACAAAAAAGCAAAAAAAATACATAGATTAATTGTTTAAGGACTAAAAATGGCATTTAATTGCCTGCTGACATAATATAGTGAGCCATAATTTCCAATTTAGAGTAATTGATTTATGAGAAAGCTTTTACTTAGCAAAAAATATATATATATATATATACAAACTTACATATATAGAGAATAGTACTACTAAACCAGGAGACAAATAATTATTTACTCACTATGCTTTCCAATCAAAAGAAGTAGACTGACTTCCCATTTCAATTTGAAAAATGAATTATGGAAAATATTTGTCTCTCTGAAAATAAATCAGGCAGATTATCTTTCATTGCCCATGCTCAGCTTTTGTTTTTCCTGTTTCCTTAGTTTAGTAAAAAACTGCTTTGCTTTTCTATTTCTGATGATCTGGTTGAGTTTCATTCGAGATGGTTGGCTATAGACTATAGTCAGACCACTGGAGTGCACGTGAATTGTGTACCATCTTCAGATGACACTATTCGTATTTAATTTATTGGAAAAGCCACTATACTGTCCTTTCTTTCATCACTGTCCTCATGCACAAACTAATTGGAACTATGGATTCAATATTTCCTGGAATTCATCACTGTCCCTTGTTTGGATTGCCATTTTAAGAGTTTTTAAGATCTTTTTCTCTGTTATTTCATTAATCTGAATGTAAGGTTGAGAATTGAGATAGGAACAAGTTAAAGAAATGTTAAAATTGGCTTGAAGTGGGCATTATTTCTTGGAATCTGTTTTATTACTTTTGTACCTTACTTTTGTTTCCTTATATCTGATTTTGAAGAATTTTATAACTTTCTTACTTTTGTTTTGTAGGAATCACTTGATGCGGCCGAATCAATCACATTTGAGGAAGTTGAACTTCCTGAATCATTCACGAGCTGATTTGGTGGCTGTTGATGTTGCTTGGTGGCTTATGATATGTTTGGTGGCTGTTTATGTAAACTTTTGATGTTGTAATCTGATATTTGGTTGGGACATGTTATCTGATATGTTTGGGGGCTGTTTATGTAAACTTTCATGTTGTAATCTGATATTTGGTTTGGACATGTTATCTGATATGTTTGGTGGCTGTTTATGTAAACTTTTCATGTTGTAATCTGATATTTGGTTTGGATATGTTATTTGATATGTTTTGGACATGTTGTAATCTAATTTGGTTTGGATATTGTAATCTGAGTTTTTATATTCGACCTGGCTTGCAATATTTGGCTTCAATTCGAGCTTGTGGAATTGAAGATGATATATTAGGGAATGTGCTCTTCTTTTGTCCGGCTAAATATGAGTTTGCCAGGAACTGATATGCTCTTAGCCGTAAACGAGCTCGAGCTCGAGTTTCGAGCTCGAAAAGCTCGGCTCGAGTTTGTCTCGAGTTCGAGCTCGAGCTTCGAGCTCGACAGGACCGGCTCGATCTCAAACTCGAGCTCTCTACCAGTATATCGAGTCGAGCTCGAGTGCCTTGTGAAGCTCGAATTAGTAATCGAGCGAGTTCGAGCTAGCTCGATTAGGGGTTCGAGTCGAGCTCGATTGTCTTATGCTCGAGCTCGACTCGGCTAGTTTAACAGCTCTAACAGCGGCAGGGTCCTCCACCTTATCAAGCTGCCGTTCCAATTTCTTTTGCACTGCAAAGAAAAATGTGGAGATTGTCGCCCCCCATTTTTCGCGATGAAAATAAGTATTTACAAAAGATGTGATTTTTATTTAAAAATAAGTGAAAAAGGACCAAGAGTGAAACTTTACAAAATACGACAGTTTGGACCTAAAATTTAGTCTAAAAGGATTTTTAAGAAATATAAGAGTTGCCACTTGGTATTGAGTTTGGGTGTACCAAGTCACCCCAAAAAAATGTTTTTTCTAACAAAATTAAAATAAAAAGTAAATAAAATAAAATAAAACCCTTTTCAACAAGAAAGAATGAGTTTGGGAATCACGATTGAAAAAAGGGAAGGCAAATGTTCAATCGACTTAAATCTAAGGCACTCTTTCAATCTATTCTAAACTAGTTGTGTGGTTTAATTAAAATTTCTCTAATCTAACCCTTAAATTTATTACATTTGGATATTTCTTATATTGATGCAAAGCTAAATTCAAAGAAAATGTCGAAAGGAACAAAATATCCATTCAAGATTTAATTGATATCAATTGTATTAATTGCGAAAGCCAAAATAATCCCTTGAAAGGGTCATGAGTATGCAAAAATGAAATTCAAAAGAAAAGAAAATTAAATTATATATAGATATAAGTGATCAAGGAAGAATGGATACAATATAATGGGTATGGGAGACAAAAACTCGTGACATAATTTTCTTATACAAAGATTAACCGGGTATTTAAACTAAAAGGTTATAATCACTCATTTCCCATATTTAAAGAGTAATTCTCCTAATCTAAACAAGCAAATGAACTAACTTATTTTGCGATTTCTTAAATGAGATATAATCTTAAATGGTATGATTAATACATATAGAGGGTAGAGGATAATATAATAGAAAATATCATGCAAATGAGAAAAGATTCTAAAATAAAAATTATACGTGAAAACGTAATGAATGTCACACACAAGATGAATCTAACGCATGAACGATCTAAGGGTCTAGCGTTGGACTAACCCATTTCTAAAATTCCTTACTAACGTTGGACTAGCAAGTAAGCGAAGGGAAAAATCACAACTAGCATTAAACTAGTGTGGTGACGTCATGTATTAATAATACATAGTAAAACGAATAAGGCATAAATTAAAACAAATAAACACATAAGAGCATGTAGCACGTAACACATAAACATAATATTTAGATGCAAAAATCCTAAAAAAAAGCGGATAAAGCACATAACACTTAAGCCATGCAAACACACAAAACCTACCTATTATAGCGGAGAGTCTAACTACAATCTAAAATGGAGAAATATAATAAAATAAACCTATCTATCCTATCTATTACAATAGGGGACCTAATTACAATCTAAAATGGAAAAATATAATAAAATAAATCTATCTATCTTACGTATTACATTTATCTATCAAGTTATAATTTTTCAAAAATATTACCTATCTATAATATCTTGAGATATTTAAATACCTCCCAAATAATTATAAAAATTAACTAAACAAATATAAGAAAATTTGAATGAACGTTTGAATCAAATAAATAACAAAGCATATAAAAATATATAAACACATAAGAACACATAGGAGTACATAAGAGTACGTAATTGACATTAAAATAATAATAGGGGTACCTCCCTTTTGAAGTGGTAACTAAATGGCCCTATTTTATATTGAAAATGAACAAAAGAATTATGGCACCAATTTAATTGAAAATAATAATAATACTAAAAGTACTAAATTCACATTAATACATCAAACATAAAGAAATTTAAAAACTTCTAAAAATTACAATCTGAATACATTCAAAAGTAACGTAATTAGCTATTGATGAAAAGATATAATAGAGAGAGTCAAAATTCACTAGGGACTAAATTATACAAACAAAAAAATTTTGGGGTTAAAAATATAATTTTTCAAAAGTTTAAGGGTCAAAATTTTAATTAAGATAAAGTTCAGGGACAAAAATACAATTAAATGAAGGGCCTATGTGAAGGAAATTTAAAATTTTTTGGGCAACAGTAAAACTACTCCAAATATCAGGAGCTAAAGTGAAAAATTCAATTTTTTGATTTTTGTAAGAAATTGGGCCATTTATTTTTATTTGCTGGGCCGAAGTCATCCGGCCCGAAAGAAAAATGTGGGCTATCTTCATGAAAATAAAAACAAGTCCAAGTGGAGAATTACCTCAAGAGCCCGGACCAAAAGCCCCAAAAATAATTTCTAGCCCAATCGAAAATTAAGAAACAAGCCCAACAAAAAAAAATGAAACAGCCCAAGTCTTCTTCTTTCTTTTTTTCTTCCTTTTCTTTTTTTTCCTTTCTTTTCTTTTTCCTTCTCTTCTTCTTCTTCTTTTTTCTTCTTCTTCCACTCCGGTAGGGCTGAAGCCTCAGCCATGCAAAATTTTCGGTCACAAAATTTCATCAAAATACACCCCACTCGATTTTTCATGTAGAATCCGTTTTTGAACTTAGTTTTTACAAAAAATGAATCAAAAGTGGTTGAAATGCAAAAAAAAATAGCCCAATTTTTATTTTTTGAAATCACTATAACCTTCACCAAAAATCATAAATTTTATACCAATACACTCCTTATGATTTTTACAATATAACTTTGAGTTGAAATCAATAAAAAGCAACAACAATATGACAAAATTAAAGCAAAACAGTCCAAAAATAAAAAAAAATCCTTCAATGCTTTTTAGTCTCAAAAAACTCCAAAAACTTTGGATAACCAAACATTTTCGGACCTATACTAGCCTTTTGAGGAAATTGTCTCTACTTTTAAGTACTCGTAGCTGTTTCATTCGCTTCATTTAATATAGCATTCCCCTTAGGGACTGGGAAATCTGATGCAGCGGTCCAGTGATTGATGACAAAAAACTCTGTGCAGTGAATGGAGAACTTATGTATGCCACAAACACAAGAATTAGATGCACTAGTCAATTTGTTTAACACGACATGTTTTTATCATTGGAAAAAAGATATAGATGCATAAATCAAAATTTATAACAGGAATATCTTGTTGATTACTTATTTATTTATTTAACATTTTTTTTGGGTGAAAAATGGTAAAGAATGTTGCACTTAGTATTAATATGTTTTCAATAGTTTTTTTTTTTTTTTTTTTTGCATATGTCTATATTGTAACTGTGCTTGTACAAGATCAATCCATATTTGGCACTAGCTAAAAGAGGAGTTCAAGCATTAATATATAGAAATGAAAAATTAAATACCAAAAGTTTATAAATACAAGATAGAATAATAATTCTTAATGTCTGCATTCACATGGCAAATTATGTGTGATTTAAGCATAACGCATATCAATTAGGTACCAATTAGAAGAACCTATATATGATTCAATTATAGATCTGCCAAAATTGCTGGTCTTACAAAGTGGGTGGATCAGCCGCAATGGCTTGCTCTTTCATGAATCACGACCATTCAATCTCTGCTTCATTTCTGTTATCTTCGACAACCTCAAGCAAATTTATCACATTAATTAACTGCATTTCGGTAAAACGTTTGAAGACAAAATGTTGGACTTTTGAACAATTAAATCCTCTTCAGCCTCCACCCAATTAGATTCTTTGTTCTGATGGAGAAAGCTCAAAGAGGCTTCCATGGAAGTTGAGATGAACCACCCAATTAAATGAAAGGAACTTACCGAGGGGGACAAGCTGGTGACTAGGATATGAATATGTTTCAAGTCCAAATCACGAATTGACAAAAATAAGAAAGCGAGTGTTCTGTATATTACATATGTGAAGTATATAAGCTTCCGTATAGGGCCGGAGCTAGGGCTGTAAACGAGTCGAATCGAATCGAGTTTTGGCCTAATCGAATCGAGTCTCGACATAATTTCATTGAATTCGAACTTGAGCTCGAGCTCGACGAGCTGACAATTTCAAGCTCGAGCTCGAAAAAATAAAAAATAATTATTTTATTTTTTTAAATAAAATAAAATAATATATTTTTTCTTAATAAATAATAAAATTTTAAGGATATATCTGTAATTTTACTATTAAAATTTAAAAAATATAAAAAATATATATACTTAAAATAAAAAATATATATATATACTTAAAATAAAAAAAAACAATATATATATATATATATATATATACTCGAACTCGCGAGCCGGAGCTTAATATTTTGATCTCAAGTTCGAGCTTGAGTCGAGTTTGACTCGAGCGGCTCGATTCGTTTGCAGCCCTAACTGGAGCTGAACCAAGTAGCTCGGCTCGAGTTTGCGAGCTACTTGGTCAGTAGCTCGAGCTCAAAGTCGGTTGGCCAAGCTCGATCTCGAGCTCGAACTGCTCGTTAGAGTTATTGAGTCGAGCTCGATTTTGGAAATATAATATTCGAGAGTTCGACGAGCTCTATCGAGTTTTTTATAATATATATTTTAATTTTTATTATTGTGAAATGTCAATAATATCCTTTATTTAAAATTATATATAAAATATTAATTTTTATTACTTGAGGTTGATTAGACTTGATTGAGCTCGAATAAGCTCGATTGACCTTGATTTGAATTAATTACATTTAATTAAACTCGAATTCGAGTTCGAACTCCAGTTCCATAAATTGATGTCGAGTTAAAAGCTTAACGAGCTCGATCTTAGTTATTTTGCCTCGACTCGACAACAACCCTATTTCCGTATCAAAAGGGTTTAAACTTCGTTCGACGGAGTAAATACGCAAATGATGCAACTTTAACCTTTCTCGTTGACTAGAAAGGATGACTTACCCTCCTATTCTATTGTACATTTGTACGATGATTCCCAGCTACACCAGTCTAATCAAAGCCCTGCCAAACTCCTGAAGAAAATCAATGCAAAGTGGCTTGACTTCCAATCTGCACAACTGCAACACGTAATTCCACAACCACAAGAAGTCAAGAAGCCATGACTTACGACTTACGAGAGACCACTCATACTGTCTATATATTCGTCTACTTTTTGCCATGTTTGTCCGCAAGATGTTTGCATGCATATACTTGCAAAATTACACTTCTCCAATGGGTCTATTCTTTAATGCTATCTTAATTTCTGTTTTAGCTCTGTCATTACCATTTTTATCATCCTCGAAAAGAACTAATAGTTTGAGTACAGGATCATCACTTTCTTCTCAAGATGTTCTGATTTCAAAGCCGCATGGAAATTTCACCGCGGGATTTTTCAGAGTTGGCGAGAATGCGTATTGCTTTAGCATATGGTTTACTGAGCTATATGATCATAGAAATTACATCATTGTCTGGATGGCCAATAGGGACCGACCGGTTAATGGAAAACATTCCAGGCTTTTCCTGCTCAAATCTGGCAATCTTGTGCTGGCAGATGCAGGACAGTTTACTGTTTGGACGAGTAGCACGCAATCGAACTCTTTTCTTCAGTTGCAACTCCATGACAATGGCAACCTTGTGCTGAGCAATATAGATGGCGGAAATCTTTGGCAAAGCTTTGACTGCCCAACAAACACGCTTCTTCCAGGGCAGTCGCTCACCCAAAACTCTGTTCTCATTTCTTCCAGAAGCCTGACAAATTATTCTTCTGGATTCTACAAGTTATACTTTGATGATGATATACGTGTGTTTGGATTGTAAGTTATTTGCCCAAATATATTTGCTTACATCACCATTACAATTTTCAATACACCTTTTTATCTTCCCAATTACCTTTTTATCTCACATACATCACATCACAAAAAGTGCTACAGTAAAAATATCTCAAATAACTTACAATCCAAACACACTACGTCCTTAGTCTATTGTACGATGGTCCTCAAAGAGCAAGTATTTCATGGCCTGACCCATGGAAACGGAGTTGGGACAACGGGAGGTCCACTTATAACAACAGTAAGGTTGCCGCTCTTGATTCATGGGGGAGATTCCAGTCATCAGATCAGTTTGACTTTATTACTGTTGATTATGGTCCAGGCATACAGAGAAGATTGACCATAGATTTCGATGGCAATCTCCGGGTCTACAGTCTTGATATGGCAAGTCGGAATTGGAAAGTTACGTGGCAATCCTCACTGCAACCATGCAAAGTTCATGGGATATGTGGAGAAAATAGTTTGTGCACTTACGCCCATGAGACCGGAAGAAAATGCACTTGTGTACCTGGATACAAGATCAAAAGCCAGAAAGATTGGGCTTATGGATGCGAACCAGATTTCCAACTGCCATGCAATGACAGTAATGCATCAGGTTTTCTTCTTCTCCAAAATGTTGAATTTTATGACTATGATATTGGTTTCTTTAGTAACTCCACACTTGATAATTGTCAAAATTTATGCCTCAACTATTGCAGTTGCAAAGGCTTTCAATTCAAATTTGATAAAGATAATGGCTACTATAATTGTTTTCCTAAGGCCAATTTGTTCAATGGGTATCGTTCAATTGGTTTTGATTCTCCATTTTATCTAAGATTGCCCCCATCCATTTTAACCTCATTTGATCAAAATCCTCTTCAACAAACCAACTTAAAGTGCACAGCCGATGTTGTTTCACTCAATCGAGCATATCAGAAAAAAGGTCAATATGGGTGGGTGAAGTCATTCTTATGGTGCACTTTGGCAGTTGGGGCTTTTGAGATCATATGTTTCTTCACTTACTTGTTCAAAACCCGACGAGGATCTAGTGCAAGAATACAGGGTTACACTCAGGTTGCAACAGGATTCAGGAAATTCACTTTTGCTGAGTTGAAAAAGGCATCAAGAAACTTCAGCGTAGAAATAGGACGAGGAGGGGGAGGCATTGTGTATAAAGGCGTGTTGACAGATAATCGAGTTGCTGCCATAAAGTGTCTCAATGAAGCCAACCAGGGAGAAGCTGAATTTCTTGCAGAGTTGAGTACTATTGGCAAGTTGAACCATATGAATTTGATTGAGATATGGGGATATTGTGTTGAAGGTAAGCACAGGCTATTGGTTTATGAGTACATGGTGCATGGTTCTCTAGCAAAAAATTTGCATTCTGGCAGACTTGATTGGAAAAAGAGGTATGATATTGCTCTTGGTATAGCCAAAGGACTTTCTTACTTGCATGAAGAGTGCTTAGAGTGGGTTTTGCACTGTGATGTAAAGCCTCAGAACATACTCCTAGATTCGAATTACCAGCCGAAGGTGGCGGATTTTGGCCTGTCCAAACTATTGAATAGAGGTGGGACAAATAAATCAACGTTTTCCAGGATAAGGGGAACTAGAGGCTACATGGCCCCTGAATGGGTTTTCAATCTTCCCAAAACCTCCAAAGTTGATGTTTATAGCTATGGAATTGTTGTGCTGGAATTATTAACCGGAAGAAGCCCAGTTGAAGGCCGTTCTATGGAGGAAAGCACCAGTGCAATGGAGCCAAGGAGACTAGTTACGTGGGTGAAGGAGAAAATGCACGAAGCTAATGGAAGAGCATCACAAACAGCAATTGCAAAAATTGTAGACCCTGCCGTAAGTGCTGAATTTGATGTGGCAAGGGTGGAAATTCTTGTTCAAGTTGCTCTCCAATGCGTAGAGGAAGACAAAGATGCAAGACCAACAATGAGCCAAGTGGTGGACACGTTGCTCCATCAAGAAAGTGATGAATGTTAGGACACATTTCACATACTTTTCAATGAGTTGTGATCATCTTAAATTGCTGACTAATATGTGTGTTAAAATTAGATATTTTATGTTCATATAATTTATATGTTTCCACCTTACTGTTGTGAACAAAATATTAAAAGTAAGAAATATTTGTCTTTCTGAATTTAAGGCAAATAGTAATTTACTTTAAATTACAAAGCAATCCTCTTATTGTTGAATAATAGAAAGAATTATGGCTTTGATCTCAAATGTTTAGGGCGTGAGCAGTTTTAGTTCATGAAGTTTAGATGAAAATAAATGTGGTCCCAGGTATTTCAACTTTTAAGCACAATTAATCCCATTGACTGATCTTTGTTAATTGCTATTCAAGTCTGGTCACGCACCGTCACGCGCTAACAACTAATTTTTTGAAAAAATTAATAAAATATATGGAAAAATGTTTGTTAGCCACAATCTTTTAATAAAATAGGACTAATTACCCACGCAATCACGTTAATAATGGGTCTTTAGCTCATAATAGAATAGCACTAATTACTCCAGTGTCGATCACGTTACATGGGTGAAAGATAAGATGCTTGAAACTAATGGAAGAACATCACCAACAGTGATTGCAAAAATTGCAAACCTTGCCATGAACAAATATTGAATTTCTAGTTCGAGTTACTCTCCAACTCATAGGGGAAGACCTAGATGCAGGACCAATGATGAGCTACGTAGTTGACAAGTTACTCCATCAAGAAAGTGAGGAATGTTAGAATGCATTTCATATGCTCTTCAATCAGTTGCAATCATCTTGAATTACTGCTAGTATGTGTGTTAAAGTCAGATATTTTCTATTTATGATTATGGACGAAATATTTGTTATTCAATGATTTTAACGTAAATAGCAATTTCCTTAAAATACCGCATAATCCTCCTATTGTTCAATAATATCCCTATAAACTTTCCACCTTGTAGATTTATATAAGATGTAAAATGTTTAAGGAAATACCTCTACTTAACCCCTAGTGATATGAATAAAGATGCCTTTTAGAATGTGTTTGACTTTAAATATTTACAGAAACTAGGAAGACATGGGTATTTCTCCTCCTAAACATAGATAGGAAGTCAATTAGTGTAAGAAAGAAAGAAATAATTAATTCATAATTTAATTCATAATTGTACTCTTCATTGTCTAAAGTTCTTTTGGTTCTTTTGGTTCTTTTTACCAAGCTATTTAGAGCATATATAACTGGTTATATTCTCCATTTACAAGAACAAAGGACAAAGAGTAGAATTTTTATTCTTTTTCATGGATCTGTCATCATTTTCCTTTTTAATCAATTTTTAATAGATCTATAAATAAATGCCAAACAAATATCATAACTTACTTGTCAAAGACCATATTATTTATAGTGGTTTAGAAATCATCATTACAAACTGTCAAAAAATTAAAATAAATTGTATATTATTAAATTAAGGCCAATTGAATAAATAAAGTTTTTAAGCTATAATAGGAAGTGGTCCCTTATTTTCTATTTTTAGAGTTAAATAGGAATCTGTTCTGCATTTGTGACTTATAGTCTTCAATTGATACAACTACATTATGTTCTATATTTTATAATACATGATAAAAGTTAATACAATAAATATTAGAAACGTACATATAATTGTATTTTTTTAGCACATTTCAATTTAATATCAACCACCTTACATGTGTATAAATAAGTATTTGTTATTTATTGTCTAAATTAGTAGATATTGTTGTCACACTTTATTGGTAGAAACTATGTGTTTCACTCCATAAAACACAAAACATCCAAATATCATTATCCATTTTGCAACTTATGCATGAGATGCTATACATTTGACAATAATAAATAAGATCTATTATACAACATATCAGAGTGTATAATAAAAAAGAAACAATATATTTGTTAATGCATGTGTATTTTTTTCATATGTTTGTATGTTTGTTAAGATTAGTTGGGGCGAATTATGTAATAGGTACTGTTGATTGGTTGGGGTTTGTCAATTTGAAAAGCCTAAATCATGGTAAGGTTGGGGTTGGGGTTGAATTAGTGGCGGAGATAGGGGTGAAATTAGGTTGGCGTGGGCATTCGTTTGGGAATGAGGTAGGGACAGATTGAAATTTGACATGATCGATAGAAAATTGCCTTTTTACCTCCTTAAATTTGCAGTAGACAAGATCATAAACAAAAATGAAATAAAAGGGAACAAAAATTACACCGACTTAGAGAAGGTTCCGCTACGATCGTCAATTTACCTAGTTTTTGCTTTGCCGGTCCACATTTGGATTTTCTGGGAACTTTTTGGATTGTCTGAATGGAAAGCACAGGTCGGAAAAGGAGAGTGATGCCTTTTTCAATCTATCCAGAACGCATAGAAGTTTGGATTTAGTCATTTCTTTTGCCCTATAACTTTAACTAGGGTTTAGTAGCGATTTTGCTTTTCCTTTTTTTTGGTGTTTCGCCTTTGGGTAAAGTTACATGTCTGTTGTTGGATAACCAGTTTTGTGCTTGTCCAAAAAAAAAAAAATTGTTTACTGTTAAATATGATGATGTAGGGTTTTTTTTTTTTTTTTGAAAAAATGCATCAGAGATTATCTGCATGTCCCAAAAAAAGTTGGAAAATATTGTTTTTACACTTTACTTAAAAGTGCTTCTTATACAATAGTTAGGAATAGATACAAAAATAAATAAATAAATAAACAAAGAAGAAAAATCTAACAGAAACCAATATTTATCTTTTTATCATTTACAGATATTGCATTCTATGACACTGGTAACTCTAAAAGAAACAAGAAATAAAGAAGCAAACCATGCAAGGGAACAACACTAATGTTATAGTGGCTTATATCAGGTTTCAGGTTTCAATCACAGAGACTTGTAAACCAACGTTTTCCCAAGCCAAAAAACTAATTGTACTCGATGATTATAAGAAAGCAGCATTATATTCACAATCAGCTAGGCCCATGCACATATTGACCCCATTACCAGATTTGTAGAAGCCAAAGTACTCTTAGGATACATATACTTTGCTTGGAAATAATGTCGAATCAAATGGCCAACTCACTCAGAAAAAACTATGTCCACTTGGATGGCAGTGCATATACAAACTATTGGACATAGGTATTCATCACCTTGGATATATCGGTATTAACGTTCTTTTAGCATGGATTTCTTGAACGCAAAGAAGTGCCTTGAAAAAATTTTCATTAAGATCCACCTCTGTCAATGCATTTACCAACAAAAGCGATCAACCGATAAAAATCAAAATGATAAATTCAGAAAGTTGAGATATAGTTCAAAAGGCAGTTATTAGAACTAAAAAAATGAGGTTCAACTTATAGCACAGGGCTCTTAAATGGACAATTCATAGACACAAAGTGAGCATGACAACCTCTTTCAGTTGTTCAGCAATTTCCAAAACCTGATTAAGCCTTTCAGTGGTTCTATAAAATTATTAGTGCTAGCATTAGAAAGGAATAAAGCGTTTGCAGTTCGTCATGCAATAAATGAAAGATGATGATGTGCATTTTCTTCCTGTTTGTACTAGAAATTGGAATCAATTTAGTTAGCCTCTTGATACAAAGCTGCTAGAATGAAAAAATGTCAGTGTTATACAAAACATATCATTACTAAACTAAAAGTGTGAGTTGGAGTTGCTACAGTGCCATGGACCGGTTATCCGGTAATTATGGGTAACTTTGGTAGCTTTTGTATTTGTGCTTCAGGTGCGTGTTTGGTTTCTCCAACTAAGACAGTCCATCTTGTTTGTAATTGTCGTTGCTTCAACTCTACTGGTGAGTGGGTAGTGGGATGTGTGCAAATCGGTTTGCGGGAGCCGCACAAAGCTCTCTTGCCTAGGTAATCTTGTTAGCAAGCCATCTCAAAAGCAGCATATTGGATTTGTTTCTTTCTTCAATTGAAGGCTAGGGTTTAGCGGCTTTGCAATGTGAATTCTTCACTCTTTTGTCTCACTAATCTTCTATGCAAGCCATCTCAAAAGCAACTTCCTTTTTCAATTGAAAGCTGCAGTTCCCTAATTTTGCAAGGTGAACTCTTCGCTTTATTTCTACCTTTTGGTGGTTTTGCAGGGTGAGCCCTTCACTCCATTTCCGCCTTGATCATATTTTCTTTGCTACAATGTTATTTTCTTGTCACGAGACACAATTTGCTTGTTCTGCTCTTCATGTTACTCCCTTTATAATTAAGGGCTGTATTTAACATAAATAATTGAGGTTACTCATTTTTGCTCAGTTATGATTGTAAGAAATATTGATAAAAGCTTAGTTTTGGTGCTTTTGCAGGTTTTTGCAAGGTGAACTCCTTGCTCTACTTTTGCTTGGATTGTATTTTGTCTGTTGTACTGCTGTTTTCTTGCTGCTTGTCAATTCCCTCTGGCTATTAAATTTGTTGGTTTGTAACTAGATTCTATGTGCATGGTTGATTATAAACTATTGGTGTTAAATTTCTTGACCTTACTTTAGAAAAGCAGCTGGATTTGTTTGCCTGAATTGGAGGATAAGCTTTTGTTCATAGCTGGTGCGAAGGTAGTAGTAAATGTAGCTCTTGAATTTGGTGCGAAGGTAGTAGTAAATGTAGCTGGTATAGTTAAGCACCCGATTGCTTCTTTTGCTTGAAGTCTACTTCAGTTGTAGCATAAAAACTACTTTCCACAATCCTGGAGCAAAAAGAAACATGTGACGAGATGCTTGTATTCCACGGGCTTTACAACTAATTTATCCATCCAAAAGCAAGTAACAAGAAAAATATAGGCGGCTTTCTAGACATTTATTCAAACATAAAGTCTATTAGATTAGATGAGTCTATGACATGATCCAGAATAGAGCTTGTAACAAAAGCTAAAGAACATTAAGAAAACCTCTAATCAATAAACATCCATCATGAAATCTAAGGACAATTACAAGTACATTGGCCAGGATACTAATCCATTCATACAAGAAGTTTTCCATTTAGCTTTGAAGATACAAAATACATGCAACCTTTTCTGCCAACAAGGGAATAGAGTAAATAAAGCAAACAAAGCAGAAATCAGCTGCTACAAACTATGTGAAATTTTTTTATTAATAGGGGTGAAACTAGTTAATTGAAAGGGAGAAAAAGACTAAAGACAGCAAACAGAGTATGCTTGCTTTATTCAAGATATGAGAACCTCAAGTTATTCAAGATATGCTTCCATTTTTCAATCATTACAGAAGAAAAAGGGGAAAAAAGGAAGGCCGAACTATCCTATTATGAGAGCATGTTTGCTTTATTCAAGATATGAGAACGTCAAGTTACATAATAGTTGTTTTTGATCATCTGGAGAACCTCAAGATCGCTAATTTGGAATGTGACGTAGTATGATGAATGAGTTTGAAAAGGTACCTGCATCTGATCATCTAGAGAGTTTAACATCAATGTAATTGGTTGCTGTTGTGGAATTTGCTAACTGCTGGCATCATTTGTATCTTAGATTGCTTTTCTATTGTTTGTAATTTCTGTTTGTCGTCATGGTTGCCATAAACTCATCGAACAAGAAGTCAGGAGGCTGGTTTTGCCTACTGTACTAGGCACTTGCAAAACCTCTTTCGGGATCTCAAGCATGACTGCATTTGAGAGATTAAACTTTCTGGACTGCACTTTCCTTGATTTCCCGGGAAATTATATGTGCCAAAGACTATGGAAGAGAATCCATTGTACGCAACTTATCCAATCCACAGGAAAGCTTGGTGATCCCGTTAATTCGAGAGAGGCAAAAAATTGACTACGTGAATAATCTAACATCATTCTGGTAGGAGTTTAGTTTAAGCTTTGTTCTTATTTTGATTCAAAACATGCTAACTTGGAAGACAAGAGTGTTGTTTCTGAGGTACTTCAAGCAAAGCAAATTCAGGATATTGGAATTGTGGACCAAGATACTCCAGAGTATATGCATTTTCTCTTTTCCTCTAAATTTACTTAATGGTATACTTAGTAGCTAATATGCATTTACTAAGTGGTAGCTACTCAAATTACTAGACAATTTTTTAGAGCTGCAAGTTTGACATTTTTATTTATTTATTTTAGTGCACTAATAAATTGATTCTGCTTCAAGATGCATTGGACAGGGATCGTCGAGGTCTTATGAAGTCTGCTCATGGAGTATAGTTGTCAACTGAAAAAGGAGAAATGGTGACTCTGCCAATACACTGAAAGATGTAGTATCTTACCTAACCAAAAATGAAGAAAGCTGAAAGAACACCAATAAGAGCAATCACTTAACATATATAGACAACAAATCAAGCATCTGGTGCTTTGTTCATCATCAACGTTATTATCTACAGGCTATGACCAGTATTCCAAATTGTTCTACATTTCTGCTTCCCTAGCTAGAAGCCTACTTACTACCTTCCTGGTCATTTTACTCCTGACTATTTCACATGTACATTGATCACCTCAAATGGAGTATAGTACTTTTCTGGAAATTCTATGAATGCCAAGTACCACACAGAAGTTTGAACCGCTACAAAACAGTCAAGCCAAGCAATTCTGCATTGCTGCACCACCAATGTCCACCAACCATTATTGGCACTGATAGGCAGCATTTCTATGTGCTTATCCTAGGATTATATACTTGCTAATTATTTGCCGATGTGTGGAGCATGATTGGTGGAATGATGATGAAGTATCACTTGAAATTTGCTTTTTTACCCAAATTTTCATTGGAAGACTTCGTTGCTATATTGTGTATACTTAGTTTAGGAGTTTTAAGATGATTCTTTGATTCATCTGAATGCCTTTGTTGCATGTCCTTGTGTAGGGTTAATTTGATACTTAATTACTTGACTGCAGGAATTGATTAGTATTCAAGTTTGAACCTTAACCAAGTGGTTGATAAGATGACTAATCATGTACTTCCTAATCATAATTTTAGTTAGATTTGCTCAATAAACTTTGAACATAATCATTTGGATGAGTTTATAACCGTTGTTTTGCTAAATATTACATGCTTTGGTTAACTTTTGATTTAAGTTGATTTAAGTAGATCTTGGGCACTTTCGTGCACAGTGCGAGGGCCAAAAAAACTAGTAAAACTAAAAAAGAACCAGCAAAATTGACTCCAAATAAATAAACATAATTATTCGTGTAGCCATTATTCTAGGGTTAAAATAAAGGTGATTTTCTTCGTCTCTTCTTCTTGCTTTTCTTATTAACATAAACAAAGAAGCAAATACTATGCTTAACGCAAATAAGAAGCTTCCTTAACTTAACATGTAAAGAAATTGGCTAAATTGAACAATATTTCTTTTGCAAGTTTTAAATTATCCCCGATTTGTCTTAATAAAGTTTTCAACACAAACTGAGCTGGGAATATACAGCATAATCATCTGTTGTACTTCACCAAGGTCCACAATGGAATGGCACAAAATCTTTAATTAGCAAAGCTTCTAAAATCAAGTTTCTATCTTTCCTCATCATCTTAATTCAACAAGATCTCCTTTTTCCTCTTGCAAAGAAAAACAAGCAAGGAAGCAAGCAATAAATCACTCGATTCAACAAAAGCAAAACCCCCCAAAAAGAAAAAAAGAAAGATCTAACTGGCCATGACACTTGAGAGAAAAAGTGTTGTGATTTTGAACACCGAGCTCAACAAGTCTAAGGAGATATATTCAGATTACACAGGGAAACTGAGCTGTAGTGAGTGAAAAAAAACAAAAGAATAAAAGAGTAGTAAGGGTTCGAAGTGGGGATGAAGAGAATCAAAACACTCAATTCAATCACAGAACAGAAAAGTCTGGCAATAGGATAGCATAGAGGGAAAGGAAATTAGAGTTCTAAAAAATGTATCAGAGTTTTTTTTGGTTGTTAAACAGTATAGCATTCTTTAAAAAACTACCCATTACACAACAAATACACACTTCCACACACCAATATATATATATATATATATACAGAGAGAGAGAAAGAGAGAAGATCATCATTTATTTTTAAACCATATGGAAAGTGTCAACTTGTCCATACTGATTCAAACCTCAGGAGACTGAGAAGGGCTAAGGGGACTGGCAATTCTTTTCCAAGAGGGGGGTGGGGGTGGGGGCTCTTCAATGGCAAGGGAAAAATATTTGTCCACACCGCAACTAAGACGGAAAAGCACAAAACATTCAATTGGCAATGATTCTAAAATGAAGTTTCTACCCATCCTCCTCAATTTGTCTCTCTTTGAGCCTCTTGTTTTGCTCCCTGCTGAGAAGAAAAAGTAAGGAAGCAAGCAACAAAATGCACAGTTCAACAAAAGCATAACCCCGAAAAGAGGAAAAAGAAAGATCACAATAATACTTGAGAGGGAGTTCTGTAAATTTAAATATCAAGCACAACACGTCTATGTGGATATAAAGGCATACAAATTCACATCACACAGGAAACACTAAGCAATAGTGAAGGGAAAAAATAAAAAGACATTACACAGGAGTGCGAGACAGAGAGAATCAAAAGATTCAATCCAATCATAGCAACACTAGGAGGTAGCAAGAAGATACATACAAATATGAGAGATCGCTTGAGGTTCAAAATTTTAGTCAAATACATGAGCCACTAGAGGCCAGTTACCAAATGTGCCACCTGGGCAGGAGGTGAGAGCATGGTGACAAAGCATTTTCTTTTACTTTTTGAGTTGCAAGAGTATCCAACGGCTATAGTGCAAACAACATGTTACACAACTGGATATAGTGAGAAATACAAAATGTCTGGATATCAGATTATTCGTACTTTAGTCAGTCGACCAGAAAAAGTTGTAAATTAGACACAACTAGGAAAAGAAAACTCCTGAAAAGGAACCCCAAGACAAATGAAGAAACACTCTATTTTTTCATAGACATGGTCAACTGGTTCACAAGCAATGCATACTACTCTAACAAGAAAACATAAGGGTATCCACAATGGTTTACACTCTTTAGAGTGTAATCCACATGACACGTCAGTATTTCACTTTCTTCTCTTTTATTACACTTTCACTCACAATGGATTACACTCCACAAGGTGTAATAGTATGGGTCCACAATTAAATCAAATATTTATTTTAATAATGCATAACTCATATCTCATAAATAAATAAAGTAATTTTGAAAAATATGTAGGTGGAGGATACATGGGAATTGGATATAAAATATCTGGTAGATTTTGGAAATTTGATGGATGACTGGAAGTGGATAAATTTAGGAGAAATGCATAATTTTGCACATTTGTAGGAATACCAGAAAATGGGTAATTTGGAAAATTTTGGGGGTTTTGATTTTTTGAGGATGATGAATTTTCTATATTTGGAGCATTTAACATATTTGTAAAACTACTAAATTTTTCATCCATAATCACAAAATATTGAAATTTTAAAAAATTGTGCACAAAGGTTGAGGAATATGAGTGAGAGAGTAAAAGAAATAATAGAGTAGAATGGTGGGATATGAAAAAAAAAAAGAGTGTGTTGTGTGTTTATATAGAAAATTAAGTTATGGCTGCTAGAAAAAATGAACATTGCAAATGGACTTCACAATTGCAAAAAATGAACGTTGAAAACGGCTAGTTTGCTGACCAAAATTTTTCCAATGACTAAATTTTTTAATGGGGTGGCCCACCCATTACACGCATCATCAGAATGATGTGAGTAATGGCGGCCGTGTAACCAACCCTAACATTACACCGCTTATTCCACGCGGTTAGAGATGCTCTAACAACAACAACAGCAGCAGCAGCCACCTAGCATAAAGTAAATGATACAGAAGAAGAGAGTGCCCCCACACAGAAGTTTTCAATTCTTCTATGCTTATTTACACATAATGCAGAAGCAAAATCGAGTCTTTCGCATACTAACAATTTCTGAAAACAAAAAAATGGGGCAGAGCACTGAAAAACCAATTGAGTTCTGTTTGATCCATAGTCATCGTCGTTGTCCCAAATCCAAACCCTGCCCTATAATCAACTCTGATTCTCTCGCTCACTCGCTCTCCTCTTAGGGATTTGCAATTTCAATATATAGTTAGGGCACCAAACCACATACTTGTAGCCCTGTAGTACCATAGGCACATTTTTGTTTTTTGCACTTTTACGCCTAAACTTTGTTTGTTGACACTTTACCCCTGTTTGATGTTTTAAGGTAGAAGTGTCCTGTCTGATATTTTAGCATAAATAAAAGTGTCTCTTACATATTAATTAATTTTTTATTACTTTTCTTTACCTTTTTTTCCCTAATAATAAGGGGATGGAATTTAAGAAGTGAAGAGGAGCATGGGAATTTGTTCTATTTTGTTTTTTTTTTCTTGTTCTCTTTTCTTTCCTGCAACCACCACCAACAACTTCCATCTTTTACTATTATTAATTGTATAATATTTTTAATGTACTTGAATTTATTCTTTTTTACACTTAATTTTTTGAGGTAATAATAACCAGAATATACATATATATATATATATATATATATATATATATAAGCCACACGGAAAACACACTTCGCCTAGTATTCAAATTATATAGATACAGAGCTTATAATTAATCATTCATTAACAGAATGACAAATAATAAGACCAAAATAAAAATTTAAAGAAATATTAGTGGCACTCTGTTATTTTTTTAGCGATACTATTCTTGAAACTTTTACTCATTTGAGAGGACTAAATGCTCGTATTTTTTTTTTTATTTTGATTACTATCTTACAAAAATTTGTTATTCATGACTTAATTAAGAATAAGGGTACTTTTGTTAATTTCGCACAATCGAAAGGTTCACTGGAATTCTTCTAATAATGAAAAGAGATGTCCATTGACATTTCCTAACCATACACATAGCAACAAAAATGATAAATAAAATTACTACTAGGTCTTTGTTTTTTCGATATTTGCTTTTAAACATTAAGTAATTATGCATTCAAATTTGTTTCTATATTTGTTTAGGTGATTGTCATATTGTATATGCTTTTCAAGTGAATCTATTTTAAACATTTCTATATATACGGAAGATTCATTTGGGTGTATTTTTAAAGAATTAATTTTTCTTACACTGACAGTGTATACACTGTTAGCGTTGGATGAATGACAACTATGCAAAATTGGAATTTAAAATTCAACTATTGCACACATGTCATGAATCAAACTATTAGAGTGCGTATGGTGAAAATTTTCCATTAATTGAGTGTGTTTTTGTTGAGAAATACAAAACAAGCAACTAACTGGATGTAGTTCTTGTAAACATCGAAAATTTATAGAAGTTGATTGTAACTTAAATATATAAAAAAAATAAATAAATAAAAGAGTCAGACATCGGGACTTGCTGTACATTGCAAGAGATACTTTCAACTAAATCATAATTCAAGAACTCGCAAGCATCCAATTCATTCAAACTCCAAATTTTACTCTTATTTGATTTATTTACCAACTAAATTCACTATTGATATTTACTGCATTGAACAACTTCTATTTCTCTTATCATACGCACCTAAAGAACCAGACGTTCAAGAATCAGCACATCTACAGCCACATACGATTTTTTAGCATTCAACTTTAGCGCTACCTCAGCAGCAAACAGTGACTAAACAAAAGACTGTTAATTACGCTAGTACATCCAAATCAAAAGTTCAAAATAAGGAAACGTTCTGTCTTGAAGAATTTAGTACTTTCTCAAGTAATATTCATGAATCTAGTTGTATAAATTTGCCATAATTTTTACTTCAGATGAGTTGATGTTAGCTCGTATTCAATTGGCAGCCTGTAGCCAACATAGAACCGAACCACTCGTTGCCGCTAAAGCAACAGCTGCTACAACAATTGTACATCAAAACTTGAGGGAAAAGTTACGCTTACACTCCAAGTGTTGTTGCAAAAAAAAATCTGGATCAAGAGAACAAATGCAAATCCAGCCCCTTTGATTATTCAAACCGGAATGCTTATTTTGTTGTCAGTTGTTTGATTTAGAAAGATGATACGTGGAAAGCCTTTCATTTTGATGACTTAAATGTGGTTCTTCTTTTGATAGAAATCTAAACACAAAGATCTTTCTTGGCTATTATTTTGGTGTAAAATATGGCAAAATATAGTAGCGTTATTTTACTGGTTGTTATTTTGGCTGTGTAAAACAAGGTGATATTGAGTCCTTTTGTACGGATCGAAAATGGATGTTTTGGTTGCTGTCATGGCAAGAAATCTAAGGTTAATGTGTAATGTTTCGAGTCCACAAGTTGGCCCAACTTTTTAGCCGCATCAAGGTTCAAAATAGTTAACCTAAGTGAATTAATAGCTCATGGACTGGACGGAGACTTATATTCATGCCATTTCTTCTTCTCAAATTAGATGTAGGGTGGGTCTCGCATTCTCCCGCTTATAAGGCTTGTGTATCTTCACAAAATCCGGTCATAGTAAAAAATGTCCTTGCAAAACCTAGTGATAATCAAAACTGTCCACTTCATCAATCGTGCGCAATTTCTAAAGGTCACCCTCTCTAATATGACATTTAATTCTACAGACTTTAGAGGTTGTTCTCGTCAAACATGACACTTAGCTTCTTCCAATCCTTTACGTTGTCAAAATCATAACATCATTTGGACCCCAGCTCATCTTGCTTAAAGATAACACAAGATTCGCTCTGATATGACTGTAATGCGAGATTTACTCTGGAACCAGCAATGATGCGCGGGCGCAACAAAGTATGCATGGATTAGGGGTACATGGTGCACCAGTAGGTCATCTGGTTGCTGCTGCTCCTGGTCACATTGCATCAGCAGTTTGTACACCTGTAATGCTTCCTCATGGACATCATCCCCCTTATGTTGCATATCCAATGGCACCGCCTCAGCCAATGCATCAATACTAAAGTTCCTCACATATTTGGTTTGTGACTACAGCAAAAGGAGTAATTCTACTGTTTCTACATCACTTTTTAATGGACGGTGGAAATGCATATTTGGTCTTGTGAGCCATCATTTGTACGACACTGGCACAAGGAGATTCTGTTCGACAAACTAATGCCCGCATTCCTTGTCTGGACATACTGGACTCAAAAACATTTCTGTAGTGATCTAATACATGTTTTTTTATTTTAGCCATCTTTATTAAAGATTCTATTAAATCTAATCATTCTGCACTCCACGTCTTGAGCATGTTGCAATGTTTGATTCTTCAACATAAAGAGAAAAGCAACTTGTAAACCAGAGACCAAAAAAGCAGGAAAGTAAAAAAAGACCACTGTCGTTCTCTTACTTCTCTAGTGCTTGCCCCTGGGTGGGTCTGGGATATTGCAAAATGGCATAAAGAGCAAATCAACATGAACAAATCTCTCTCTCTCTCTCTTTGAAGGCATCATTTTCCCCATATAGAGAGCTTGAAGTCAGCTTTCAAATTGTCTCTTTCAGAATTTTTTTCCGAGTCTGCTACTTCCCTAATGCATGCGCACTTGCTCTAATCATGTTTAGAATGGTCACTGAGGGTGCTCACCTCGGCCGTCATGGGAATGCCGAGGTGATCTCACTTCCTCCCTCACACAAGCACGGTCTCGTGCTGAATATGGCCCCTGATCTCGGGCAAGCCCCTGGTCTACTGTCTAGATGATCCCTGCACCTCAGACTTCGACCTCGGCTGCACGCTGATGATGTCAAGCCACCTGACATCATCAGGGACCAGTGCTTTATCTGAAAAGCACTGATACTCTTAATGGCTACTACGTAGGACTCCCCGTCACCCTGCCCAGGCGGCTACAGTGTCAGAGTCAGACCTCCTGGCAAGGAGCAGAGCCGTAATGGCAGAACATGGGTCCCACTAGCATGAGCCCTCTGTCCTGCCATCCACTCCCGCTCTATAAATACCACTCATGTACACCTAACAAGTTAGCATACTGTTCATTCACATATACAATTGCTTTTCTCTCGTTCTCATACTAACTTGATCGTCGGAGTGATCCCAGGGGAGAAGCCCCGCCATCCACTTCGGAGAAGTAAAGTCACTTCACCTCATTCGAGAGAGGACTGATTCAGGTCAGTCTAGTTACCCACCAAAAATCACCTCCTCAATTGGCGCCGTCTGTGGGAACGAGATTACTGCTAAAATGAGATCCACGCGCTCCAGAAGTGGAAGAGTCCCCTCGACCGGGGCTGGGCAAACATCGGGAGCCCAGCAAGATCGTATTTCTGAAGAACAAGGGTCCCCAAGGACCCAGCCCAACAACGAAGACGCCATCGCCAAGATGGCCGAGTTCGTGGCTGACAACCCGAACATCTTCGAAGAACTGGGGAGGTACTTCAAGAGGCAGGGGAAGGAAAAAGCTGAATCCTCCAAGAGGAGACCGACGAAATCCCCTGAAGTACCTTCCGGCGAAGACTCCGATGAGGGGCACCTCTCTCGGAGCACTTCCAGGCGCGCCTCTTTCAAGGCGACATCTAAAATTGCCTCCATTTTCCGGGCGTTCTCCCGGGGTCTTCTGGGAAAACGAGCTGAGGACCCACCTCGGCGTCCCGGAGGCTTAGCAGCCGAATATCTGAGGGCTCCGCCCTTCACGGACGACATCAATGGGGAGATGGTTCCCCCAAATTTCAAACTTCCCGCCCTACGTTCCTACGATGGCCGAGGTGACCCCGAGGATCACCTCCGCGCCTTCCTCTCTGCATTTCGGCTCTACTGCGTCCCGGACGCCGTAATTTGCCGAGCTTTCCCCATCTTCCTGCAGGGGACGGCCCGAAAGTGATTCTGGGGCTTAGAACCGAGGAGTATTTCCTCGTTAGACGAGCTGATAGATCGGTTCATCCACCGCTTTGTATCGTCTCGCCCAATTACGAAAACTTCAGCTTACCTCTTGAACCTGCAGCAGGCTCCCGGCGAGTTACTGCGCTCATACGTGCAGAGGTTCAATGAGAAGAACGTACAGATACCTGATCAGAATGAGCAGGTAACCATAGCTGCCTTCACCAACGGGCTGATCGCGGGAATCTTCAATACCGAGATACACCGGGATTACCCCCGCACACTTCGGGAACTCTGGAATCGAGTAGATCAGGGAATCCGAAGTGAAGACCTAAATCGCATGAAGCGGGAGGCCCAAGCCACTCGTACCGGGCAAGATTCCCAGAGGAAAAAGACGCCGGCCGAGTAGAACATGGCCCCAGTGGCTCGTCGACTCAATTCCGAGACCGCAGGAGTGTCTTTGATCGGATCGTAAAAGGCAGGTCGTCCACCTCAGACGCCGAGCTTACACCACTCAACACCAGCAGGAATCATGTCCTGGCTGTGATGAGGCAGAATCACCTCGGTCGATTCCCTCCTGAAATTCCGGAGAGGAGAGATAAGAGGAACTCAAACCTCTATTGCGCCTACCACCGGGATGTTGGGCACGAGACCGAGGACTGCAACGATCTGAAGCGAGAGATCAAGAACTTGATCCGGCAGGGGTACCTGAAGCAATTCGTTCGCAAGGATGGAAGCTTCAACCGAAGCGTCTCCCACAGGGAGAACCGGGGCCCCCGCCGAGAAGACAGGCGGGACACAGACATGAATTGCCGAGGCCCCGAGGACTGTAGGGAGGACAAGCGGCCTCCACGCGACGGATCACCGGGCTACGGTCCCAACATCGCCGGGGTGATCAACACAATCGCGGGAGGACCAACGGGAGGAGACAGCCAAAACTCCCGGAAGCGGACCTACCGCCAGGCCGGGATGGAGGTGGCCGAGCCGAGCTCCCGGTTGTCCGAGGTCATCACCTATGGTCCCACGGACCCAGTCCCTGCCGCCTCCAGCAATCACGAAGCTCTCGTGATCGAGGTCCTCACCAACAACTACATAGTCAAAAAGGTCTATGTTGACCCCGGAAGCTCTGTAGACGTCTTGTACTACCGAACTTTGGAATGTTTGAAACTGACCAGGGAGCAACTCACTAGTCAGAACTCCCCTCGTCGGATTCGAGGGACACGTAGTCCACCCGGAGGGTATGGTGTCCCTGATGGTGACTGTCGGGCGTCATCTCCGCTGCCAAACTGTACCCGTCAGCTTCGCGGTGGTCAAGGCAGATTCTCCCTACAATATGTTAATAGGTCAACCCACGCTCAACGCCTTGAGGGCTGTGTACTCTACCTACCACCAGAGCTTCAAATTTTCGACACCAGCGGGGGTGGCCGAGGTGAGCAGTGACTTGAGTACTGCCCGCGAATGCTACCTCGCCACCATCCAGGCCGCAGTCACTCCCCGGACCGCTTCAAAGGCCGAAGAGAGGAGGCCAGCTGTTCTTTCCATAGACTGCATCGATCCTCAGAAAATGGGAAAGCCCGGCAGGCTGGAACCCGGGGATGAGGTGGAGCAGGTGGTCTTAGACGAGGCGAGGCCTGACCAAGTGGTCCGAGTGGGGGCCGGACTCCCTTCGCCTCTAAAGGAAGAAATGATTCACTTGATAAAAGACCACCGGGACATCTTCGCGTGGTCCGCTGATGAAGTAGTCGAAGTGCCACCTGAGCTCATGATTCACCAGCTCAACGTTAATCCACAGGCCCGTCCTGTGAGGCAGAAACGCAGGCACTTCGGCCCCGAAAGCAGCAAGGCCATATCTGATGAGGTCGACAAGCTCTTGCCCGCCAAGATGATTCATGAGATCCAGTACTCCACCTGGCTGTCCAACCTCGTCATGGTTAAAAAGGATACCGGTGGATGGAGGATGTGTATCGATTTCACCGACCTTAACAAGGCCTGCCCCAAAGATTGCTACCCTCTGCCGAGAATAGACGCCCTCGTCGACTCGGCAATGGGACATGAGATCCTCTGCTTCCTAGATGCCTTCAAAAGCTACCATCAAATAGTAATGAGTGAGGAGGACCAAGAGAAAACAGCGTTCTACACCGACCAAGGTGTTTACTGCTATACTACCATGCCGTTCGGGCTAAAAAACGCCGGGGCAACCTATCAAAGGCTGATCAACCGCCTTTTCAAAGATCAAATTGGCCGCAATGTGGAGGCCTACGTGGACGACATTCTAGTTAAAAGTTTAACCACCTCGGCTTTCCTGTCAGATGTGAGGGAGGTCTTCGGCGTCCTGTGGGACTCAAGGATGAAGTTGAATCCCAAGAAGTGCGTCTTTGGTGTCACCTCAGGAAAATTCTTGGGGTATCTGATTTCCCACCGAAGAATCGAAGCTAACCCCGACAAAGTCAAAGCCATTCAGGACATGTCCCCACCTCGGAACCTCCGAGAAGTCCAGAGACTGAATGGACGCCTGGCCGCGCTGAACCGCTTCCTGTCTCAATCTGCTGAGAAAGCCTTGCCCTTTTTTAAGGTGCTAAAGAAGTCTGATCAGTTTGCCTGGACCGAAGAGTGCTAGGCTGCCTTCGACAAATTAAAACAATATTTGCATCACTTGCCTACCCTCGCCTCACCTCGGCCCGAAGAAAAGCTGTACCTCTACCTCTCCGCCGCCGACGAAGCTGTCAGTGCTGTGCTCATCCGAGATGAGGGGACCCAAGTGCCGGTCTACTATGTCAGCCGGGCTCTCCGTGGGCCAGAGACTCGATATACCCAGGTGGAAAAACTCGTACTAGGGTTGGTCCACGCCGCCCGGCGGCTGAAACCCTACTTCCTAGCTCATCCTATCTCTGTCAGGACAGACCAGCCTATTCGACAAATACTGGTCCGGCCCGAGGCTTCCGGGCGCCTTACTAAGTGGGCCGTCGAGTTAGGGGAGTACGACCTGTCGTATGAGCCACGCACCGCCATAAAAGCTCAAGCCTTAGCCGACTTCTTGGCCGAACTCACCTTCACGGAAGGTCGAGAATCCACTTCCGCCATCCGATCACGTATCCACCCCCACCTGTGGATGTTATATGTGGACGAATCCTCTAACGGGGATGGCAGTGGAGCAGGACTGCTCCTAGAGGGCCCCCAGGGAGAAGTGTGCTCGTATGCCCTCCGCTTTGACTTCTCAGCCACCAACAATGAAGCCGAATATGAAGCCTTGATCGCGGGACTCCAACTAGCCCGCAGGCTCGGTGCACAGCGGATCCACGTCCGCAGCGACTCCCAACTTGTAGTATGCCAAGTTCTCGGTGAATATGAGGCCAAGGATAAGATCATGCAACGATATCTCTCCAAAGTCCACCAACTCACCGCATATTTCGAGTCTTTTGAAATCCAAGGAATCCCCCGCTCCCAGAATAGGCGGGCTGACGCCTTATCCCGGCTGGCTTCCACATCATTTTCTGACCTCAACAAGACCGTCTTAGTGGAAGTACTGAGCGAGCCGGGATACATGGAAGAGGTGGCCTGCCCTGTAAACTCGGGAGATACATGGATGAGCCCGTTCATCCTTTTCTTACGGCAGGGAATCCTCCCCGAGGATCGAGCCGAGGCGAGAAAGATACAACGCAAAGCCGCTCGGTATGCTCTCCGCGAGGGAGAACTCTATAAACGCTCCTACCTTGGCCCGTGGTTGAGGTGCGTTACGCCCGAGGAAGGACGCCAGGTCCTCCACGAGGTACACGAAGGCCTATGTAGGGCCCACGTCGGCCATAGGATATTGGCCAAGAAGACCTTGCTCCTTGGGTATTTCTGGCATTCCGTTCGACAGGATGCCCAAAATCTTGTTCTCGGCTGCCCATCCTGCCAAGTCCACGCCCCGAGCACACCAGCCCTCAAACTTCATGGTTCCAATCACCTCACCCTGGCCGTTTGAGTAATGGGGGACAGACATTATTGGTCCTTTCCCAAAGCGGTCGGGGGTTATTCCTTCCTGGTAACCGCTGTGGATTATTTCACTAAGTGGGTTGAGGCCGAGCCTCTAAGGAACATCACAGGGCTGGCCGTTCAAAAATTCTTTTGGAAATGCATTATCTGCCGCTTCGGCATACCTCAGATCATCATCTCAGACAATGGGAGACAGTTTGTCGAGAACCCATTTAAGACTTGGTGCGAGAATCTCGGCATCAAACAACACTTCACTTCGGTAGGCCACCCTCAGGCCAACGGTCAAGTAGAGAATTTCAACCGAACTCTCTTGCATGGCCTCAAGACCCGACTACACCGAGCTGGATCATCTTGGGTGGAAGAACTACCCAGTGTCCTGTGGTCATATCGGACCACGCCGAGGTCATCCACGCAAGAGACCCCCTTCTCCTTGACCTATGGAGCCGAGGCTATCATCCCTGCTGAGATCCTAACACCCAACCCTCGGCTGGCAGCCTATGCCGCCGAGGTGAACGGAGAAGAGAGACAGTTGGATCTCGACCTCGTCGACGAGAGAAGGGACGTTGCCTCAGCTCGGGTAGCTTCCTACAAGAACACCCTGACCCGTTACTACAATGTCCGCGTCAAACATCGGCGATTCCTGCCAGGTGACTTGGTACTTAGAAAAAACTCGGTCTGCCGAGCTGAGCCGCAAGGGAAATTGAACCCAAAATGGGAAGGTCCTTACCGAGTTGTGGAATCCAACCTTAACGGGTATTGTAAATTGAGCTACCGAGATGGCTCTCTAGTGCCGAGGACTTGGCACGCCGAGAACCTTAGATTGTATTATGCTTGAATATTTCATCAAGTTATGACCTCAGCAGCTTTGTTATTTTTCAATACAATGGTGTCATACATCTGTTATTAAAAAAATAAGGGGGACAAGCAAGGGAAGAAACAAGAAATTAAAATAGCTGAAGTGAGAAGAAATATGTTTCATTTAACGAAGAAAAGGCATTACAAAAAGATTACAAGACCGAGGTCAGAAATGCTACTAAGCAGTTCCCACCTCGGCATTACACTTAATCACCTACAAGCCTAGACCCCTGTCTCGGCTCCCTCCTGGCCAATTGCCTCCCCGGTTTCTTCCCCGCCGGGATGAGGCTCACCTCCTCCGCCTCCTTCGTGCACTTCGTCAGTCTTCTCGCCGACGTCGCCCCCAGCCTCACCTCCTCCGTCCTCCTCGAATACTTCGTCGAGCTCGGATAGCCACTTGTTGAACTCGTCCTGTACCTCAGCCAAGTTCCTTCCAGCTTGGATCCCGTCGGCCATCCGATCACACAATTCCTTGGAGTCTTCATTATAATTGGCGTTGTTTCTTAAAGACTCCAAGGCTTCGGAGGAGAGATGAACTGCGGCCTCGTCGATGGCCGACGTGAAGCCGAGCATGAAGCTCGGCCTCGTCAGCTGGCCGAGATCCCCGATGAAGGTCTCGGACCTCCTGAAATCCTCAACTGCCGAGGTCCTTGCGCTCTCGAGAGCCTGTTCGTGGGTCTTCTTCACCTCCTCCGCCCTCTTCTGCTCTTCCTCCAAAGCCGACTTGAAGCTGTTGATAGTAGCATCGGCCTCCTCCCCTTTCGTCTCGACTTCTTGAAGGCGTCGCTGAAGCTCAGACTTCTCGGACTCGGACACCACCAGTTTCTTCTTCAACTTGGCAATCTGATCTTGCAGCTTGCCGGTGTCTTGCTCCTCGATTAGGGCGCAGTACCGATGCGTCATCTCGGCCGCAAATGCCGTCTGGGAGGCCGTGGTCACCATTATACTTTGAATCAACTCGGTCGGGGACAGCTTCCTGGTGAACTCCACGTCCCTCGGCAAGCTTGATTGCATCACCAAATCTTGTGCAACCCGTGGATTGCTGCACCTGTCGTTGACCTTCAGCGTCCACTCCGGACACCAATGCTCGCCTGAGTGGGACTTCTCTTCTCCGGGAAACACTGGGGGGCTATGGAAGCGGTTCCATAGTGAAGACCCCGTCACCGCATTGACCGGAGCCTTTAATTGTTTACCTCTGCCATGAGGAGGCGGGAGTGCCGTGGTCACTCCTAGTGGCACCCCTTCTGGCACAGAAGAGGTGGAACCCGTAGCTGCGGTGGCCGAGCTGCTTTGGGCTGCCTTGGTGGGGGTGCTCTTCTCCACCGAAATCTTGGAAGACTGCCCTTGCGACTTCTTTTTGGGCGGAGGCGCCGATGTCTCGCCCGAGTTCTTCCTTTTCGATCTCTTTGCCACCTCGGCTGATCCCGAGGTGATGATGTCTGACAATTTGGTCGCTGCACAAGAAACAAATATTATTATGTGCTATAGCCGAGGTAAAAGGAAAGCCATGAAAGAAAAATTACAAGGTTTCTCAAGTTTAGTGGAAAAGAAGGAAGGCTTGTTAGGGGGCAGTAAAGCTCGGCTCATTCCCCCGTCGACCAGCACGGCTTCGGGGTAGTCCCAACTAAATATCCGAAGTCCCGACCCCATCAACTTCTGGAAGGACTCCTCCTCGTGGTCCCCCGCGGAAGGGTCGGCCTTCGATTTAATGGGCCTCCACCAAAATCCCCAAGGGAAGTCCCTGGCTGGGACGAAGATGAAGTCCCGTTTCCAGTTCTTTATCGAGGTGGGAGCCCCAATCACCAGCTTCGGGATGGTGTTGTTCCAGTTACAGATGTAGAACCATCCCTTATCCGTCCCGTGCGCCATGAGGGTATAGCATCGGCGGAAGAGATCCACAGTGGGGGTTACCTCTTGATGTCGGCACAGCATCTCGAAATCTACTAGGATGCGGACCGCGTTTGGGACGAGCTGAGTGATCCTTACGCCGAAGTGACGGAGCACGTCCCGGAAGAACCTTGACGGCGGCATCCTCAGCCCGGCCTCCAACTGTTGAAGATAGATGGCCACAGTGCCCATGGGGGGCTTCTCGGCCGAATCGTTCGGTCCGGACAATGTGATGAGATACCCCGGCCTGAAGGGATATTTTCTTATCACCTTCCCGGCCCTGTCTCTTCCCACGCGGCTCCTAAACATCGGCATCTTGCCAAAGTCAAGGTTGACAGCGTTCCTTGGGGCAACCGGCTCCAGCACTCCCTCGTCATGGGGCATTGCAGTTCCGAGGTCGGTATCGTATTCGACATCGGAACTGCCCTCGCTCATCTCTGATGACTCTGACCCCGATGCTGTCCCGGCCACTTCCTCCTCAGCTGATTCCCCCACATCAGTAGGTGCCGACCCCGCAGAGCTGGACGAAATCGCTTCTTCCAATGGGTCCGACCCCTCCTCGGCCTGATAGCTCGGTTTCAAGGTTTCCTTGTGGGTTTTAGCTGTTTTGGCCATGTGTGAATGATGAGATGAAAAGAAAAATACTTACTGTTGACTACGGAATCTGACGAAGTGGATGACTTCGGCTGAGATTTCGGCTGGCAGGACTCACTGACCTCGGCGACGCTCACGGATTTTGCAAGTCTGAGGCTGAAAGATAAAGTGATGGGCCATGCGGTGAAAAGGACCCCCTATTTATAGGGATCCGGGGAGAATCCGAAAAGGCGGCAAGAATGCGAAAAGACGTCCACGTTTAAATTCGAAAGACATCCTCTCTCTTCATTAATGACCCGTCCTTTCGACTGACACTCTGCACGAAACGTCCCACTACCTCACGACGTGACCACTCTGCTCACCACGTCCTATCAACTGACCGGCCTACGTGTCGCACCCACGAATCGTCAGGAACAGTGTCGGGCCTCCGACCCTGTACGACCTCGGTACAAGGAAGCCTCGGTACCTCCAGAACTCGGAGCTTCCGAGGCTTGGGGGGCTTATTGAGGGTGCTCACCTCGGCCTTCATGGGAATGCCGAGGTGATCTCACTTCCTCCCTCACACGAGCACGGTCTCGTGCTGAATATGGCCCCTGATCTCGGGCAAGCCCCTGGTCTACTGCCTAGATGATCCCTGCACCTCAGACTTCGACCTCGGCTGCACGCTGATGATGTCAAGCCACCTGACATCATCAGGGACCAGTGCTTTATCTGAAAAGCACTGATACTCTTAATGGCTACTACGTAGGACTCCCCGTCACCCTGCCCAAGCGGCTACAGTGTCAGAGTCAGACCTCCTGACAAGGAGCAGAGCCGTAATGGCAGAACATGGGTCCCACTAGCATGAGCCCTCTGTCCTGCCATCCACTCCCGCTCTATAAATGCCCCTCATGTACACCTAACAAGTAAGCATACTGTTCATTCACATATACAATTGCTTTTCTCTCGTTCTCATACTAACTTGATCGTCGGAGTGATCCCAGGGGAGAAGCCCCGCCATCCACTTCGGAGAAGTAAAGTCACCTCACCTCATTCGAGAGAGGACTGATTCAGGTCGGTCTAGTTACCCACCAAAAATCACCTCCTCAGTCACCGACACACTCCCCTTCCTCTCAAACAGCTTTTAAATTTTCTCTTCGAAATACTATAGAAGTTTGTTAGTTGACCCGAGGATCCAGGTGTAGCAAAATCCTAAGACGTGAAATAAAACTTCCCAAACCCAAGAAAATGCACATCGACACCATGCTGGCCTATGCCCATTTGCATCTTCCAACAAGAAGCCAGAAATCTTCTACCCAAAAATCTAATGCAGCTTTTTCTTACACCTAATTCATAAATTAGAGGGGAAAAAAGCCTCAAAATACTAATGTCCCACAGAAGAAAGATAAAGAAAATGAGTGGCATAATGAGCGATACCAGTTCTGCAATTCACGAAGATCTTTGACAACTGAGCTTTCATTCTCGATAGCTAGTAACCATAAAGCTAGCAATAAATTTCATTCACTCGCTTTACATTGTTACAACACTGACTTCTTTTGCTATCAAAATATTTGAGATGAATTATTTGAACATAAGCAGTACGAATTTGCCTGCATTAGTAGAAAGAAATAGAAGTGTGCTGATCTTATAATCTACCAAATGGCATTGTCATAAAGGTTGATATATGAGACGGATTAGAGCAAGCACGTATGTAGGAGGGAGCGAGAGAGAGAGCGGTAAAATTCAACATAATTTGCATTACTAGGAATCCATTTCCACAAAACTGCACAACCCTAATTTAGGTACTGAAGAAGTTACAAAGACAGGTCAGACTACGAAACACATGTACACTTGGCACCTATTTCACTTTAAATTGAAGCTGCTTGGACAGCACACGATAGAATAACCTCTTTCGCCCCCATCTCCACCAAACAGGCACCACTGCCTTTCGTCTCCTTTTTACCTGCTTCCCTGTGAAAAATGCCAAGGACAAGCCATTGAAATGACGGACCAAACATCCACACAAAACACGAGATTGAATACCAGCAAGTCACCGTCTTAGATACACAAATCTGATTCACAACTAGACCTTGTTTCAAAATATATCCCTGCACCAATCTCTGTCATTTAATTATTTCACTGGAGAAAAGAACAGGTATTTTTGCATTAGCAGCATCTCTCTCCCTTTCTCAGTTTTTACTGTTGATCATCTACTAAACGTCTTTTCTTTTGGGTACAAATAGTTTAGCAGAATTAGACGTGTCATCTCTCTATTACTGCTTTTATGCACGTGCACCTTGGATCATTTGGTAGAAGTGTCTTTGTAGCAGGACCAATGGTACCACTATAATATGTAGAAGAGAACCAGGGGGACAACAGATACATTGATATTGATCAAAAAGAAATTGATCAAAAAGAAGACTTCACCCTGTGAAGAGGACACATTGCAAGCCACTGAGATCCTAATTCCCTATTCCATGCCCGAATGCTCTAATTATCCACCTTCTCTTATATTGGTTTTAAATTACTTAACATTAGAACCAATGTATCCCAAAAGAAAAGTGCAAGAATACAACCACACATGAAAACAGATCTAAAACCGGAAGGCTGTTCCAAGATCTCAGGCAACAAACACACTAACCTGTGTCCTGAAAAGCATAAATTCCCCATCGTAACTGCAATTTCGAAAAGGTTGACTCTAGTGCAGGCCAATATTTTGTCTGAATTTTTAAAACTTCAAAAATGGTTCGCAACCCAGACTTGGAAGGAACAATATCATCCAAGTTGCACGCTGGACTTTCACCAAGCAAGACCTGCAACGTTTGAAGAAACTAAAGACACTCAAAACAGGAAGCAAGTAACGTATTAGAAAATTTAAGAAAAATATCTGGGAAGAATATTTCCGCAGCTGAAGCTGAAAGCTCAATGGTCCAACCATCTTGTTCACCACTATCAGACAAATGAGCTCGCATATAAAATTAAACAAATACAAGCATGAACTACATCTTTTTCTTAGTGTCATTAATAACCTAGATGATAATGATAAATTATTTGCCTGAAAACTGTACATTCAATGCTATTCCAGCATGATGTACCTAGGTGTTAATTTCTCCAACCTGACATGTATCTACAAAGACAACTCCAAACACCCAGTTAAGGTGTAGATGGATTATACCAAAAGTAGAATGTGGGATCATATCCAGCGGCAAAGTTAAAAGCATAACGATTAACTTAGTTGAACCAGTACCAACAATAAGATAATTTACCTTAATAACTGCAGTAGCAGAGCATGATATTGAACGAAGATTATAGCTGTAAAAGTTACAAGTGTTCAAGATCAATCATGACATTCAAATACGTGAAAAAAAAGACACGAACCCATGAACGTATAAAAACCAACCCGCCCTCAAGGATAACAAGTAACTTTCCACCAGAAAGAGCAGTCAGCATTTCTGTCATCTGTGCAAAGCCAGCAGGAGTCACCTAAGAAGATGAAACAATACAATCCAGTGAAATGATGAATCTTAGCCTACAGAAGCAATATCCTATCCTTTCTTGGATTCCTCGACTATAATTGCAGCATGTATTATAGTAGCATATGCAAAACCAAAAAGGCAATCAAGCAGCCAAGCTTTTGCAACACCACTCTCAATTAGAGTATTTGGCATAAAAATATTAAACATAAATAAATTATGAATTCTTTCCTTTTCCAGAAATGGTAAAATAAAACTTATGTGGAAGGAGGATTTAGTGAAGTATCATAACACAGCAGGAATCTCCATTGAGCTTAGTATAAAGAAAGTGAGAGACAGAAGAACCTTCATCTTTTTGTCTCAATGAAAAAACTTTGCAGCAACATCATATGCCAAATTTCAGCAACTTTTAGCAGGTCAACTAGTACAAGATGTTGAACAACAAACAAAATAAATCCTGATTAAGATGAATGATTCTGAAGCCACCTATTTTTAGGAGAAATGAAACACAGGGGAAGATGGGAAAATGATTAACAAGTTTGAGCTGTCCCAAAAATAGGGGAGGCAATGTAGAGTAGTTTCAGCAAAAGAGTGAAGGTCTCCTATACAACTTGCCTTATTCAACAAAATTTGTCTACAGAGAAAAGCAACCAGTTCAACTAAACTTCAATATCTAAAATATGATACAAAGATCAAAGCTATCAGCTTGAAGCTAATGCACAGAAAGATGATCTCAATTGAAACACTATCACTGTGAGACACTTTTTTTCTTATTTTAAACACCGCCAGTTTCTTATATTCTCAGAGTTTGACTGGCCAGCTTAAATGCATGCTAATTTAGCATATTGGAGTATCCCTGCTATTTTGATGATTCTGAACAGATAAGATTCGGTAGAGAATGGACTAATAGCAAATTTTAATGTGGCCCACCAATCAGCAAATATCTATTGTTGCAGTAGCCAAAAAAAGTAATTGATTATGAAGGGTAAAACAAAACAGATAATTTTGCCAAGAGAATATTTCTTACATCACAACATCCAAGGGGATCACCCCTTGCAGCATCAAATCCTGCAGAAATGATAGTAAAATCTGGGGCAAACTCAGACGCTGCAATAAAGTGTATTTCACGGAATATTAGACGATTTAAGGAAGTTAATAATGGCAAAAAAAATGAATAAAATGTACAACAAGATAAATGTGTGCAAACTGATAAGAAGAGGAAAAGGCACAATTACATCCCAATTGCATAATGTGGCAACAATGAGCCAAACCAAAGAGAAGCCAAGGAAAGAAGTGGAGGCAAAAACAAGTTCAGAAAAACTTTGATTCACAATTCAACATAATCCTAATTGGTATTAGACATCCAAAAACATGGTACAATATATTAACTTCTCTGGACATTTTACTTTTGTACGAGTGTGGTTAATGAAAATAACATATAAACAGATGCTAACTAAAGTGAAATGGTTCCTTGAACCCTTATCAAATCTAAAGAGAAGCTTACTCGAACAAATATCCACCTAATTTATGCTGTAATGGTAAGAACATAGAGACAACTGTCTCAGAAAAGCTGCTAGGCAGTATAATTTCAAGTTTTAATCATCTTGATCAAGAATACCTAGTCCACTAACCAATTGATAAAAAATGCAAACAAAAACTTCTTAAGAGTTACATTAATATGCCATATACGGTCTATTTTAAGGTGAGAGACAAAGAATCAGGTTATCAACCTATAGGAATCACAATATGTTGAAATGCATAAATATAGTCTTTATCGCCAACTCCCCGGCGACTCCAAGGAATATTGACACAATATCCTTCTGCACCCATGGTACCAACCTACAAAAGAGGGTATTTATTTCATACAATTACTGGCAATTCAACAATTACTGCAAATGGAGAATGAGAGACAAAACCAAACACACAGGGAATCAAATACCTCATCAGCAGCTCCAGTGCCAGGATAGAACTTTCCACCCTCGTGTCTATGCAGGGACACATACAAAACCTACATAGAGAGTAAAAGCCTTAGGACCTCAAACACCCATCAAATAAGAAACGAGTAAGCTTCCTTTTAGGCCTCGAACCCATGAAAACCAATTATCAAAACCCAATAAAATAAGGCAACAAGTACAAAATGGAGTAAGATGCCAGATGGAGTCCATAAATGATAATTTTGAAACTTTATCTGGCCTCAACATGAAGCATAAAAAAGTGTAGAATCTCATGTAATCCAAGGAGGACTGACCGATTTGCTCTGATCAAATATCTCTTGAGTGCCATTTCCGTGATGTACATCCTGTGTGATACAAAAGAGAATGAGGGTTCAGTAAATCATAGCAATTGTATTTCCAATTTATGACAGAACTGCAGTAATGACCATTCAAGGCTTATTAATAGTTCAACAGTGCAGTATGAATTCAAATACAACTGCCCTTACCCAGTCAACAATTAAGACCTTCTTAGCTCCTGCAGCTTGGGCTGCTGATGCAGCAATTGCTGCATTATTGTGAAGGCAGAACCCCATTGCCTGTTTCACACCAGCATGATGACCAGGAGGCCGAACCTGCGATCATGAGAGAGATTGAGAGAGACACAGAGAGAGAGAGTGTGTGCTCATAATATTTTCCTGTCAGATTTGTTAAGTTCATAAAACATTCCCAATAAATGCTAGATGTCCTTACCAGAGCAAAACCATTTTTTGCACGCCCTGAGAATATAGTAGAAGCCAGATCAGCACATAAACCTGCTGCTAGTCTGGCAGCACGAGCTGAATGTTCGTTTGCATATGTATCAGGAGTGAAGTAACTGCAAGGTCCAACCCAGTAAAAAGAAAGTAAAAATGCAACACCTTCATAAACCCACTTAGGCTTAATATAGACGTGAACCAGCCCATGGTTGAATGCATACAAGAAAGAAGAGAGAAGTAGATCTGGGAAAGAAGAGAAGAACTTAAAAAAAAAAAAAATCAACAAACCTGGCAAGCATACGGCTTGTGAGCTCCACAGCCTCAATGTTCTCTGGAGAGTGGATCTAAAACCTCCAAAAGGGACAAAATTAGCAACTATAATACCGTTAAAGAAAATTTTAAAACAATTAAATGAAAAAAGTTATTATTTCCCTCGCTTTTAATGTTCAAGATTATGCAACTACAGACACAGGCAACTGCTGTTATCAGAATGCCAGTTCATAGGTAACCTTCCACAAAGATTTTAACCAAAGTTCATGGATTGGCCATGACCATCAAATTCCAAATACTTGGCTTGATTCTTCCATGGGCCAAAAAAGAAAAAAAGGGGGGTAAATTCCACATACACCCCCTGTAGTTAACCGATTTTTAAGATACACTCTTGTGGTTTAAAAATGTCCACTTACACCCCATGTCCTTTGGATTTAAGTCGAAAACAAAATGAAATGGACTCTACTAGTTAAAACTTAACCATACACAATCCTATATTGCAAATGATTACTTGTTTCTAGTAATATCAAACCTCAGTAAGATTTTTCTTTTGAAAATGCACCAAGTGAACATTTCCAATAGTGATAATTTAAAGTTTTTTTTAGATTGCAAACGTTGATTTGGAGGTATTTGTTGCAGAAAAATATTATTAAGTCCTCACATAATCAGAATCAAGTAACCGGTTGCACTATTGGAGTGCGTATGTGAAATTTCCATTAGTGAACTCCATTTCTATAAGTTTTCACCTAAATTCAAAGCACAAGGGTTGTAATTGGACATTTTTGAACCACAAGGGGTGTATCTTATAAACCTTAACCACAGGGGATGTATGAGGAATTTGCCCCAAAGAAAAACCCATGTAATAGCAAAAATGACACAGGGAGTTTTGTCTAAATGTATTACCATTAGAAGTTCCTCTCGTGTAATCTCTCTAGCTAAAATTGGATGACATCTTCCAGGAAATATACCTAAAATAATGGAACTTTATTGAGAGAACTAACATGAATTGTAAAATTCAGTACTCCAAATCAGTGAAGATTTGAGCAAATTCCACATTTTCAACAATAAAACATTCAATAATTTGTATTACAAAATTTATGAACCTGCAGTAGCAAGGCTGGCAGCAATAGCCCGAAGACGATCTGGTCTTTCTGGATGCGGATGAGGCTTCATTTCAACCTTTCAAATAAAGAAAGAAAGAAACAAACATATATGTCAGACACCGCAAAAAGAGCATACAGTTGGGAGAGAAACTTTACGTCACATCCACTGACATGATCCTTAGACTGGAGAATAAACAAGTTCTTGAAGATTACAAGGTAAGAGGAAAAGGAATGAAAAGGCATAAAGTTATTTTTCAAATTAAAAAAAAAGGCATAAAAATCAAAATGATTGCAAGGTAAATGAACTGTACTTCTGCATGCAGCAGCATCCTCTCATCAAATCCTACTACAGTGGAGTTGTTTGGAGCAACATTCTGTGAACATGATCCTATATTGACAAGAAATTTGTGAAATTAATGTAACTCTTATGCTAAAACAAGACAATCATCAAATCCTATTAACAAAGTAGGAATGCTATTGCAAGTATTAGTATATGTAGTGAGATAACAAAAACAAGGTCACAAAACCCATATTTGACTCACAAGAACACAAATTATCAAGACAAGGTAATAGAAAATCCTAAACTACTCAGGAGGTTAAGGATAGAAATAAACATCAAGCAGAAGATCCAGAGAATAACCTTTGGAACTTTCAATTAATTCTGATCCGTTTGGATCAAGACTTTGCTCAGGCAAAAACGGAGAGGCATGAAACCCATGCCTAAGAATTCCAGATTCTCTATGTTCTCCACATACCTGCACAGAAAATGCCACGTTGAATCAAAAGCAGAAGCTACTTTGAACCCCAACTTGAGAAAACATTAACACATATACATTTCTCAAAGAAATAGAAATGGGAATAAGGATGAAAACATGTTTAACAATGTTAGCAGCTGAAGCATACATCACAGTGTACGACATCATCAAAGTTAACCATTGTACAGTTGACACAAAACCATTTTAAAACTTCGATGTTCTTCTCCAACGGATCCCAGTCACTATCATCATCATCATCGTCAAAATTATACTCTTTATTATAAATGTCTTCCAAAGTCATATCATTCTGCCTTTTTCCAGTTTTCTGCAGTAGATCACATAAAGAAAAAATTATCAGAAAAACCAGATGAGTTGATTAAGCAAGCAATGAGAACATAAATCGACTTTGAAGAGAACTTGTGAAGGTAGAGTCCCACTGTTTCACATACAGCTATTACATCTAGATGGGAGTTGGAATTGGAAGTAGCTGCTGAATCTCTTGTAGTGACTTCCAAGATGTCCACAGATTCTTCATCTGTATGGGTACGATTAGCACCAAATCCCAAAGAACTAACCTCTCCTAAACTTCCATTCAGGGGTTGACATAAAGTCTTTTCGCTTTGTCTGTGAAGGTTGTTCTCAGCTTCTCCATTTGTTAGATGATGATTAATTTGCAGAGTATCCGAGACCATCTTGTGTTCAGAGTTTATATGGCACTTATCCACCAATAACATTTCTTCACGAGAAGATAGCCATCAGTTAGAGAGATCCAAAAGGCTAAATAAAAAGGCACATAACTAAAAACAATACAAATAAAATGAAGATTGATAAGGGGAAGAGGAAACATCCATATGATCCAATTGAAGCAACCAACTATTGCATACACAAAACAAAAACAAGTGTCTTCTTTTTTTTTCTCCTACGAAACACCCAGATAATACAGAACAAGCCATGTTGAGTAGAGTCCAGAACAAGGTTCCCTCAGTGCTGGGGCTTAGAAAGGTCTAAATTCACATAGCCATAATGTCGACAAAAGAATCTCCTGTCTACATTCCCATGAATCCAAAATCCCCATTAAACACCTTTCTGCTGAACTAAACGACATTGATAACAAGTTCCACAAAGAAAATTAGTCAACATAAAAAAGCTCTTGAAACTGTACAAGTTGAACCAAATAGAAAGAAATTAACCCCAATTGCATACATTTCAACACTGTAAAAGTTGAAGTTTTCTGGGGAACAATCAACCAAATTTAACCAAAAAAACTGACATCAAAGAGAAAAAACCACCAGTATGTGTACATCATCAAATGTGAAGGATATCAAGATAGAAGTTCTACACTAATTAAATACTAAAATTCAACCCAACTGAATTAAAGCCAATACTTCACAATTTGCTGGCATCAACTCAACGAATCCTTTAGCTGTATGTAATACTTTTGCAACCACACACCCATAAACAGGCTGTTTAGAGTAAAATCACACAGACTAAAAGCAATAATAAAAGACAAGAAGAAGTACACCAACAGAAACAAGGGAAACCAGGACGAAAAAGGATGTCTTTGCAGTTAATAGTATAGTAAAATTTTAGAATATGAAGTTCATTTTCCCAATAATTTCAAAATGCTGTTCTTAGATGACTATTTCTACGCCTGCAAATCTTCAATTTGAAACTGTGGTACCATCCTGTTGATGACAACAGCAATTACAATGTGAATTATCAACCAGTATGGGGTGACCATTGCAATGTGATTGACCTCCATCTGGTCCTGGTCTACAAAGAACCAGGATAAACTTAGAGGAAAAAGTTGGTCTTTCAATTTTACAGCATATGCTATTGGACAAAGAACAAGTCACAAGTTATCATATTCAAAAACTAGACAATAAAGCCTACATGTCCAAAAATCTACTTCATCAAATCCATGAATATACATTGTCCAGAAAAGATCTGTTCTTGACCTTGATTGGGAAGATAAAATCACTGCATCGGAAAGATATTCTATGCTCAACCAAAAGGAGTACTATTTCAAAACTAAGCTTGTGTACATTTCTCCTCCTTGCAACGTGAACTTTTAATCCTTATACCAATTTTACTCCATTGTTTCTACAGATTTACTAGCAATTTTTAAGGCATAAAAATCGAACCTTTAAAAATTAAAAGCTAGATACTTTGACAATCTCAATCCCACTCCTAAAGTAACACCAATAACCAAAGAAAAAAACCGAAATAGACCACAATAACAATCCAAATATCCAATTTAATACCTAAAAATAACGTCCCGACTGTGTGATAAAAAATGTAGATACATATACAAATATGTACGAATAGTAAAAGAAATAAGTAAAAAAATTAAATTTTAAAGGCAAAGAAAAGTTACCTCAGATAGCGAACTGCATGGTTTTGATGGAAGGCAGAGAGCTGAATGAGCTTCTTTAAGTTCTCCTGTCAATGTTAAAATCGCGTCGGCCGGAAGGAGAAGAGCCACGGCGGTGGATGGTGGTCGGGGGGCCGAGCGACGGCCTTGGATTGCAGCGATAGAGGTCGGGTGTGAAAGGTTTTAGGGCTCCTGGGCTCGGGCTACGGGAAAGCCTCATAAAAATGGTAAAAAAAGAAAATTAACTAACTAAATTAACTTTCGAAAAAAAAATTAAGGGGGCGTTTGGTAAGAGGGTATCGGAATGGGGTTATGGAATAAACCCCATAACTCATGTTTGGTTTACTGGTATTGGAATTGAAATATTGGAATGATATCTAAAAATATGTCATTTCTCCATTCCTGACTAAGTTCGTGGGTTTTGTCCAAAACCCAAATCTTATTCCCGGTCCCTCTTCTTCCTCTCTTTTTCATTATTTCCGTCGCCTTTCTCTCCCCAATTCTCTGCCCTAATTACCCCTTAAAAACACGACAAGCTGGAGCTTTTGCCGTGGGAAGAAGAAAAAAAACGAATGAAAACCACATCTGTGCTACTAGAGAGGTACGCAAGTTTTCTTCTGTTTGTTTTCTTGTTCCAAGTTCTCTATTCTCCAAGTCCATAAACAAGAATAATTTGTGCAATAGTGGATCTTCTTCTGCTGATTCTCAATCTTCCATTTCCCTTGTAGATTGCTCCTTAAAAGGTTTGTATCTCTAGTTTCTTTAGATTTTTTGCTCTTGGGAGCAGTACGTACTATGCTTTCTGTACGGTCCGGCAAATCTGCACACTTTTCTTATTTTGTTTTCTCTTCTGATATTAGCAGTTAGCAGATCTTCATGATTCTTGAGCTTTAGTGCTTCTTTTTTGTGGGTTCTGGCTCTTTTTTGTTTTGTCTTCCGCTATTGACTTTGTGGGGTCAAAATGAAAATCATAGTTTATTCCATCATCTTCTTGAATGCTGATCTCAAATGCAACCCAAAAAATGCAAAAGAATCCAAAACCAATAAGCATCAGATTTGTATCAATAGGATGAAGTACGGATCTGCATCATATCACCAAAGGTTCCCCACTCGCAAATCGAATTGGAATTTAGGCGTTACTCAAACCATTGATTTTGTGAGTTGAGTTATCACTTGAAACCCACCTACTTCATATTGGTGCAAGATTAGAAGTGCAGACCGTGGAATATTATAAATTTGTTAAATAGCCTGAAACCCGCTTGCGGGTTTCCCCCTTATGTAAAATGACTAAAAGCTGCGTTTCTGTTCTATTTATATCAAACACATACTCTCAAACCCTCACCTGAAGGGTGAGGATGAGAGGGGAGGTTTGCTGGGCATCCTAGGGCCCTCCGATGGGCATGTGCAACTCAACGCAGCTTGCATGTAAAATTTTTTTTTTTTTAAGTAATTTGTTAAATAGCCTGCCTGAAACCCGCTTGCGGGTTTCCCCCTTATTTTCGTCTATTCACTCAGCTCCGTCTGTTTTGACGATTTTCGTCCACTTTTCAGGTTAATTCAAACCACGGGGTATCGACTGGTATGATATGAAACCACAGGGGGTTTTTATGTATGATTGCTTAACCACAGGGGGATTTTTTGTTGTTTACCCTTAAAAATACAAAAACCTGCATAACTCTCCCCAACATATGACAAGATTATTAATAAGATTTATGTAATTTTTCTTTTGAAACTCTAAGACAAGGTTTATTGTCAATTTTACAGGTAAGGTTAAAATTGGAAATTTATTAGATTCCATTCCGAAAGAACCAACGAACCAAACATCAAGTATAGTAATGATACCCATTTCAGATACTTGAACCAAACAGATGTATTGGAATGAAAGGTCTCATTCCAAACCCAGGATATCCGATTCCAAATCCGAATCCGATTCCAAGCTGCGAACCAAACGCCCCCTAACTCTTTTGGAGAATGGACTCGCATACTCAAATTACTATGTACATTTTTTTTTACCAATAAATTACTATGTACTTTATCTTACTTAAAATTTCTCACACAAAAGTAAAATTTAAGCTCCAATTGCACCTAATAAAAATTCGTCTAAAACAAATGAAATTGATTTTGAAATGAAGTTCAAATCTTTATCACATGATTAGAATGTTGGGCTTTATGGCAAGCCTCTAAAAAAAGAACAAAAAAATGAAAAATAAATAGAATTTGGGTGCCAATTCTACCACTATCGGCGCCCCTTAGTCTCCCAATTTTCCTATACTTTGTAATTTTACCCACAGGTTGTAGGACTTTCGAGATTTATCCCCTTGTCTTTGCTTTAGGCAATTTCAATTAGGTCCTCAGGATTAGATTAGGTGACTATTAGTTAATAAATTAATACTTCAATTTGTCAAATTAAGTTATAATTTATTTCATTTTCCATTTTTAGAATTGATGTAACTCATATGGAGCATGAGTGCATTTAATTATTCCTTCTTAGAATTGGTGTAACTCATATGGAGTATAGGTGCATTTAATTATCGTAAATTTTTCTTATTTTTCTTTCTTTTCTTGTATTTTTACCTTAATTACTTTTTATTATTATGGAGTGTGACCGATAGGTGAAGAGTGTGTTATTCCTTAGCTTTTCCAAACGAAAGTTTTGGAACTAATCATTTTGTTTTATTTTATTTTCATACGTGATGCTTGTTTTTTATGCATTTAGATTTTACTTAAATGCACGTCATGTATCTAGAAATAAGTTAACTCATTTTTGTCATTAAAATTAGAAGATCAAAATTAAACTCGCAATTAGTTTTATCGGGTGTAAGAAATGCTTGAGGGTAAAATCTTGATCTTTCCTTCCTCACAAATGTAGATTCCAATCTCATTTATTTGATTTCGAAGAATTTGGCGTTGTGATTCTAATTTGTATTTCAAAAATAAAAAATTACTCTTTTTAAGTAACTTGATACACCTAACTGAATACCGAGTGGCAATTCTAAATTTTTTAAAAACCTTTTTTTTAAGATTCTAGTGGATCTAAATTCATCGCCTTTGTCAAGTCCTATTGTAGGCTCTTTGACTTTTCTTTTTAAGGCTGTTTGTCAAGTCCCACAAAGTTCTAATTGATAGTTTTTCAACCCCAACCCCTACCCCCATCCGTGACCCCGACCCCCGCGACCCAAACCCTAGCCTCAGCCCTACCTCCACCCCCAGGCATGACCAATGAACCACTTCCAAAATCACTATCTAGTGACCTTGGCCGTGTAGCTTCAACAACGGTCGTCTCGGGAGTAATCTCCACATTTTTTTGCAGTGCAAAGAAAATTGGAACGGCAACTTGATAAGGCAGATGCCCCTGTCACGGCAGGTAAAACCTTCGAACTTGCTGATTTGACTGCAAAATAAACGGACCTGGAGTTTGAACTTGTAAGGTTGGAGGAGAAGGTCGAGTATTGCAACCGCCGATTTGAAGACATCTAGGGCTTGCTTTTTGTAGCCGCCGTCTTCGCTATAGGTGCGTTCATGAACAGCAGCCGACGGCGACCAGATTAGGTACATTCTAAATTGCTTTCACTTGAAACAGTGTTAAGTTTTGAAATGTTAGAAGGACTTGGGTCTTTCTTGGTAGGTAAGTGAGGATTGTAATAGATGAACTGAATGCATCGTGTGGTTGGTTAAGGCTGCAGGTGGGGTGGTTTGGTGGCAAGGAGACCACTGAGGGAGTTTGTGGCGAGGTGGTTATGGAGTCTACTTTTTTTGATGCCTCTGTTCTCCGGTTTGTTTGTTTTTTGATGCCATATTCTCTGGTTTTGTAGGCTTGGAGGCGATCACCTGGGGTGTAGTGTACCATATATTTCAGGTGTAGTTGTGCATATTGCTTTGTTCAATTGTTGTAGATGGCAATGAGTAGTCCTCTTCCTCTGGTCCCCTCTTTCTGATTGGAATATAAGATCTAAATTGTGGGTTTTATTCATTATCCCTTGGCTTTTTCATTTTTCTTGAAGGAACTGATGTTTGATGTCTGCTCATTCTTACTGTAGTGCTAAGTGTCAAAGCTGTTTTGAGGTAGTTGTTTGGTTTGAAAAATCATCTTCTGACCTTTTTTTTTTGTTGATTATCCGTCATTCCTTGAAGTCTCTTTCTGTGTGAAGCTTAAATTTCACATAAATTTTAGTTTTCGTGGAATGACAACTGATTTTGCAAAAGACCATTGGTTTTTGCTTTTCTTATGTTGTTCACCTGGAACCAAAAAAAAAATATGCAAAAAAAATTTAGACAATAACAATATATTATTACCAACCACTAGTTCTTATCTATTTTGGTGTCTATTCTCAAATATCTCTTTAAATAGTTTATTTGCACCCATTTTTGTTTTCAATTTTTAATAGGTATTAACAAATAGAAATTGTTAAATGACGAGTAATGATTTCATTATCAAACTAGATGGAAATGAAGACAATGATAGTGATAAAAATTAAAAAAATTAAGGATAAGAAGTGGAATAGGGATTAAATAAATATTATACTATTATGGTTGTTATGAAAAAAAGGTGTTCCTGATATATTTTTAACTGCATTTTGTTTTTTTATTTGCAATTATTAGTGATGTTATTCTTATAGAAAGAATTTGATTGATTTTGAACTTTGTGCTGATGAAGTATAGTGGATATTGATATTAGTAGTGATGGATTAGACTATTTTGTATTTAAAAGGTGGCAGGCATGGATTGAAATTTAGAAATATTGATGAATATTGCTTTGTATTAAACAAAATTTGAGATTGTAGGTAAACTTTTAGGTATTTGATGCGGTGTTTGTAATTGATACAGTGGTTTGCACCGAAAAGTTTTAGACAAAAAAGGGACATTAGAACAAATGTAAGTATTTATTTAGTGGTGATTTGGATGTTAATAAGTAAGCAATGGTGATGACAAATAAAAATGAATAAAATGGAGACAATGAACCATTTTTTTCATGCTTAATTTTGTTGTGAATTATAACTCAAGGGCATTATAGGATTTTTGAGAAAAGTCTAGCCTCTTGGGTCTGGAATATTACTTATACAATGAAAATAGGAGAGGTAGGTGTAATTTTTAGAACTTGAGAGGAGTTTTCTACAATTGTCAAAAACCTCAGGAGAGGTATGTGAAATTATCCCTTTGATAATTAAATTTGGTTTATCTTGATAAGATATGCAATGTCTAATATACTTTTTTGTTGTAACAATAACAGTTATATAACTATTATACTCTAACCTAATTAGGAGGAGGAGGAGCATGGGAAACCGTGGAGAAAACCACTTGAAAGTGACAGTCACAATTAAGTGACAAGTGTATGGTTGGAGGCAAGAGTTGAACCTACCAAGACTTTAGACCAATAGCCTAACAAGCTGCTAGCCCAGTGTCTAGTATACTTGTGTTTGTAAAATTGCAACAATTACGGCCCATAAAATGAAACTAGGATGGCTAGCACGATTGAATTGCATTGAATTAAAGGCTAGAGAAGTAAAGCCGCCAAGATTTTTTTATGTTTAAGTTTTAAATCAGCTGTTCATATTGTTCAAATAGGCTATTAGAAGCAAAATGAAATTAATAGCTTGCAGCTAAAGACTGATGAGCGAGTAAATTTTTTGAGTCATTTCATTTTGGTTCTCTCCAATAACACGAAAAGTGCTTGTGTTTTATTCTGAAAGCCATTCACTGCTCATTTAAGATTCCTTCACTGCTCATTTAAGATTCCTTTACATTGAGAATTTCATTGATCAGCAACGACGGTGCATTCAAAGGAATGTACTCGTTCCAATTACATCAGCAGCTAGCATTAGTGTTGTTACACAATATGTTACCAACAAAATCACCAGCAAGCAAGGAACTCATCCACCGAAATCCCAATTTTGCCTAGTTAAAGGTATCCTTCTCCAGTTTGCAACTACGTCCTTCCAACAGGCAAGAACAGCAGAAACAGGAATGTGCTGAAGTATTACTTTGGCTCTGTATGAATTAAGTGTTTTTTAGCGTATTTTAATATTCTAGTTCATTCTTTCCCTTTTTATCTTAGAAACCATTCCAAAATTAATTTGTTCCATAAACAAGTAAGGTTTAATAGAACAAACTCGATTTAAGAGAGGGGGGGGGGGGGAAGCGAATCAGGCATTCATCTTCTGCAGATGAAACAAGAATTGATGGCATAATGAGATTAACTATTACTTCACTAATAATGAGCATCAGGTACTGAAAGGATCGTGAGTCGAAAAGAATAGTGAACACTAAAAATAAATAAATAAATAAATCAATTCTTGTTGGATTGTCAGATGAATAAATATCAAGAAAGATTCAAAATAGCACCAGAAATGGAGGAGCGGAGTTGCAAGCAGCCACTCCAACTAATCCTGCCAGAAGAGAAGCAACACAATACATCTTCCCATTATGATAAGCCTACTTCTTTGCTCTTTGAGATACTCTCCTACAACTTTACATCGACATCTTTTCTTACAAGAACTTCCATTGACTGAAGCACTGTTCATCTTCATATACTTTTCACCCGCAAAGTTCTTCCTCTAGGCACTATATATAAATATAATAGAGCAATGCTGCACTTTATAATTGAAATTCTAAAGAAGAAAAGATGGAGGGCGTCAACCCACAATTGAACATCAAGGAAGATCACAATCCTCCTCTTATAGAGGATAAATTCACTTTGGGCCCAACATCCACTCGTTTACTGGACGCACATTTTTTTTTTCAAGTTCTTCCCCCTTCTTCATTGATTGAAAGTCGCAAAGCTGATCCTGTATAGACTAATAATACATAGATTCAATCTGCCTGACCAAATTTACATACACATGTACTGAACATTTTATGAAACAACTTGGTAAATAAAGCGGCAAGAGTTACTCTGAAACAATTGAACAAGTGACTTGCCCTCAAAAGCCCACCTACAATTTTCCTTTTGAATTTTATTTTTTGCAATTTTTTACTCTGGGAAAGGTACTTACAACGGTATGCTGATGCATAAATTGAGCTTGGCACCTCAAATGCTTAATTACTGATCCAATCACTTACCAGTTACGAAGCTTAAACATTCTGCAGGGCAGTGCTAAATTTTCATTTTTTACCAGCTACATGATGGAAGTACAGGTCCCATGCTGAGTTTGCACTTCCCTACATGCAATTATCCGGGAATACCAAAAGCGCACAGCCCCAAAGGATCGAAAAGCACGTGATTATTGCAAGACAATACATGGTTCCTGTCTTTAATATGGCAGACAATCTTCCTTCATTATGTGCTTATACAACACCCCGTTGATTTCACCTACGAACCTAACCATTTCCTCCTCTTATCAAACTTCAAGCCATGGTTGATGAGTGAACAATTTTTAATGGATGAAAGGCAAATTAAAATGCTCAGTTCCAAGGAGACAAAACACAATACACGCGGAGCTGTTGCGTCTTTTCTTTTTCCCTCTTGCCAGAAAAAGGAATTGTGTCAGTTTACCTTGGCTGCTAACTAAAAGTTGAGCTGAGCACCAAATTTCACAAAACTAGAATTCCTCTCAGCATGCACTGTTTCAGCATGGGGCTTGTACGTGCAACCATAAAATTTGTGCCCTCATACAACAGGTTCATGATCAGGAGGACAAGATTCAAGCATGTAAAAGTCAGCTCCTCCACATTCACTTTTTGCAGCTGCAGCATGTAGAGGGGGACAACAGAAGTGAAATTATAAGGTTTGTAAAACCTTGTGGAATAAGCAATTACAACTAAGGAGAGCTTTGAAATATTCCAGATCGTAGCCAAGGATTTTAGAACTGATAAAAAAAACGTGCAAGCAATTACAACTAAAAAGAGCTTTGAAATATTTCAGATCGTAGCCAAGGATTTTAGAACTGATGAAAAAACGTGCAATTTCGAACTTATGTGTAAACTGATCAAAGTTTAGCATTCAGATTGTGCATGTACTGTATTTTTCTTTAAGTTAGCAAACGGAAAAGATAGTGAGTAGACAATTTAACATAAGCAAAAATACCACAGCTTAATTCAAGTTAGAATAAGCACCATAGCTGTTAATAAAGCAAAGTGCATATCCAACCAAAAAGAATGAAAACTCTACAGCATTTCCACCTTGTACAGATTAAGAAGATGGCCTATATTTGTGCTCAAAATCTAAATAAAGTTTAACCCTCAACTTTCCAAATGACAGTTAAGATTATTTTACCCCGAAATACTTTAAGAACTAAACACATTTTCTTCCCTCTTCCTAGTATATACTGAAAATCTACTGATAGATGGTCAAACAGATATATACATCTCATGGTTTTGATAAACAACTTTCAATTCAGGAAAATTCAGCTGATAAGGAGTTGAGCCATCATGGTACATGATAAGGATTTTACCTTTTTACTGATGAAGTAGAGGAAAGACATAGGGCAGAGGTGAAGAAATGGAGCCAAACCAATAATGTCAATGAAAGATCAACTGTCTCCACATATCATGAAGAAAATTACCATAGATCAAGACCCAAAAGAAATTGCTGATAGCAGAGTTGCTTTTAACTCCTCAATATCCTTGAGCATTTTGTCATTCTCAAAGTTTCTAGCCTGAATCTCAACTTGTAAAGCTGCATCTCACCACAAATTGCAACACAAGAATAAGTGTGAGGTGACGAACAAGCCTAAACAGCACCAATGATAGTTACAGAATTTATAGAAGATTCACCAGCTTCATTGTGGAAGCAGAATTTGGCAATTAACAAGTTTAAAGAAGGCCATATCACACAAGGGTTTGTAAACCTTACTTCCAGCTTATTGTGTTTAAGAAAAACTATCAACAGATTAAAAAAAGAAAGAAAAAGGAATAAAAATGTGTAGCACAAAGAGAAAGAAAGAAAAAACTAGCATTACCAGATATAGAACCCTGAAGATCTTCAACTATATCTTCCATGAATGCCATCATTGAGTTTTTCAGAGCGTTATTCTTCTTATTCAAATCATCAATTTCATTTTCTAGCACTTGTTTCTCCTCCAGCAATACCAAAGCTCTATCATTTTCTCGCTTGCTGATTTCTTCCTGAAAATCTAGGCATACAACCATGAATTGTTCCCTGTACACAAACAGAAAAAGTCTTGACAGGGCAGTCCGCAACTTGGTGTTAGAAAGATAGACCATTAGAACTGCAGCAAGCAAACAAAATTGCACTTTGACAGACAACGGAATTCTACATAGGATTCAAATAGCCATTTCACACAACTTGACAACCCATAGAAATCGAAACAGCGAATCAGATACCTGCTATCAGAAAAATGATTTCCTACAGAAAAAGGAATAAGGGGGCAAAAGTAAAAAGAAGTTTGGACTTGTTTTTGGCAACATAGCTATACAAAATCAGGATATGCGACTATTTTGAAAGTTCCAGATTAGTTAAAAAAAACACAGTAAAGCAAACAAAGAACCTAATTTCTGATGTACGCCAACTTCTACTTGTTTTCCTGGCAGACACTTTCAGAGTATTACCGCTTGCTGTTCATTCTTCTCTTTATCTCGTTTTTCTTCATTCTGAGACAGCATATCTCATTTTCCAATACTTTCACTGAGCTTGTCGAATCATCTGGGAAACACAACACGGATGAAACAGTGCATCATTCTCCTAAAAACTATAGGTGTCAAAAAAAGAATTTTTTTCCCAATTATCTATAATATTGGAGTTAATTCGGGCAATATAAGTCTACTATTTGATCAGAAAAGTAAGCAAAATACTTAAATTTAATGTTTCCATATGCCGAAAAACAATTAATATAAGCTACTCTACCCTACTGATTTTTTTTTTGGTTAAGTAATTTGCACCTGTGACAATCTTCAGGCTGTGGATTTCGAGCTGTAACATGTACGCCGTTCTCATCAATTCGAGCTCTCGAGCAATTAAAGCGGTCTCGATTTCTCCGCACTTGACGATCTCCGATTCGATGTCTCTGGTGATCTGAATATTCTTCTCGATTTCTTCGTTCACCTAAAATTTGAAGACCAAATTAGAACAAATAATAATAAATACTAAATAACTTGTGGACATATATACATGCATGTATAAATGGCGTACATGATCAAGCATATCCTTGAGAGAGGAGATCTGACAGAGAATTGCACCTGAATCCTCCATTGCTCTCTTCCCGCGCTTTTTTTTGGTGTTTTCACTTCTCAAATGTGCCTAACACACAATTATTCGATTCGATTGGATTCGGGCGGGTCACATATAGAAATCATTTTCTGTTTGAATATTCGAATTAGTACATATTTTCTCTCACAGTTCTTGTCTATTAGCCATTGTCGGTTGTGTGTACCAACCCATTTAACTAAATTTAGTCATACTCATCCATGAATAGATGGGTACGGGTATTTTAAATTTTTATATATAGGTATAAATGGATTATCTAATAATACCCATTTATTTGTTGGTTTTGTCTTATCATTTTATTTTCTCTTAGTTTGTTAACTTGCTCATTTTTCAGTATTACCAATTTATGATAAGTTTTAGCTTTTTTTCTTATCTTTTCAAAATGAAATTTTAAATTTATATATAAAAAAAATGTTAGGGGTTCAAAATTTTTGGATTAAGTTTTTATATTAACTTTTATAGTATTTCGTTCAAATTTTTATATTCTTATTATTCAATTATTAAATAATATGTAATTTTGCGACATAGAGTATGGATGGGAAAAAAATTGGTAATTAGGCTTATTGAGCATTATAAGTAAATATTTAAAACTAATAATATGTGCAAAGAACGGTATAAATTGATAATTTAGTTTGCAAAAATGAATTTAAATGAGTTTACAAAAAAGTTAAAATAAATGGGTTATAAATGGATAATTGGGTTACCCAATTCATTTTTTGACTTATCCATTTATACCCATCTAATTAAATAGGTATAAATGGGTTGAATCACTTATACCCATTACCCATTTTATCGAACCCAAACCCGCCCAAGTCACCCATTTTGACACCTCTAATTGTGTGGCTTGATAGGTTAGGACTTAGGAGTTTGCTCAATTGCTCTACATAAGTTGAACTCCTAATTTGAGGAACCGTTTGGATCGAAGGGAAAGATACTACAGTGATTAAAAAAAAAATAGACTATTTGCTTAATTTATTGTTAAAATATTCCACATGTCTTTTGTATCAATGTCTTTACTGTGTCCAGTGATGCCAAAAAAAAAAAAAAAAAGAATGAACTTGTAAATGTTATGGTTTAGATAAAATAGACTAATTGATTATTTAATTGTCAAAATACGTGCATGTTGTGATCTAAAGAAAAAAGTAAACTCAAACACGTTTGATTGTCAATTTACACTTTGAATTGCAGTAAATGGAAAAGCATGGATTGTAAATTATTTGAGATATTTTTACTGTAGCACTTTTTGTGATGTGATGTATGTGAGATAAAAAGGTAATTGGAAAGATAAAAAGCTGTATTGGAAATTGTAATGGTGATGTAAGCAAATATATTTAGGGAAATAACCCACTATCCAAACAAACTCATTGTTATTTTGGTAGCATAAAGTTTTGGGGGTTAAATAAATTTATAAAATGTTAATCTTTTTTTCCCAAATAATTTTTTTTTTTTTTTTTTGTAAAATATACTAGTGAAAGCTTATGGTGAATACATATAATGCAGCAATGACAAGGATACAGGGCAAAAGATCTAGAAAGAAGATGTTAGAAAACAAAGATGAAAAACGGATATCTTATGTGCATCGACCTTCCATTTCGAAGGAAGGATTTATGCACTAGTATATTTAATACTACAAAGTTGCTTTTTACATATGACTGATTACCATAGTGTTGTGTTTCTTTGAAACTAAATTATTGATTAAAGGATTAAAATAGTCAAAGATTCATTAGGTGAACTACCCTTTTGTGATCTTTGAAACTATTGAAACTTTTTTTTTTTTTCGAATAATCATGTACACAAACTTAATACTACATACTTTTTTTAAATTTTGTTTTTTTCTAAATGGGGAGGGAAAAGATGAGAGCCCAATACTTTTAAATTCTAAATGCTCAATTTTAGCCACTAGATCGACCAAGTCCTCCTAGACAAACTTAACATACCTTAATATATACTAATGTATATGAAAAACTTTTACTGTAGATTTTTTTGGATTATTTTTAGAGGTATTTTTTAAACATATTTTTGAGTATTTTTAGAATATTATAATTTTTATATTTTTATATAAATATACATTTATGCATTTATAATACATTTATAGATATTTATAAATAAATATATTTATATATTCATATAAAAATATATAAATGTATTATATTATGTATAATACATAATATAAATATATTTATAAATGTATAAGTGTATATTATTATAAATGTATAAATTATAAATGAATATTATAAATATATTATAAATTATAAGTGTATATTATTATAAATGTATGAATTAGTATATTATAAATATATAGTAATATTATGTAGAAATGTATTTATATAATTAATATAAATGTATATATGTATTGATATTATGTATAAATGTAAAATTAATATTATGTATATTAATATAAATGTATTATATTATATATAATACATAATATAAATGTATATTTAAATGTATAAGTGTATATTATTAAAAATGTATAAATTATAAATGAATATTATATAAAGGTATAAATTATTAAATTATAAATATATATTAATATTATGTAGAAATGTATTAATATAATTAATATAAATATATACATGTATTAATATTATGTATAAATGTAAAATTAATATTATGTATATTAATATAAATATATAAATGTATTATATTATATATTATACATAATATAAATGTATATTATAAATATACATAAATATTTATATATTATGTATAAATGTACATTTATATAAAAGTATAATATATTATATATTATATTATATATAATTTATATAACATATAATATTTATGTAAATATATTATAAATATATAAAAATATATTATAAATAAAATAAAATATTTATAATATGTATGTATAAATATATAATATTAGAAATGTATAATATATATAATATACATTATTATTAATATAATTTATGTATAATATACATAATTGAAATATACATATTAATATATATTATAAAACAAAATTGAATAAATATATTTATAAATTTATATATAAATAAATGTATTTATATAAATATATAATATTTATTTCAATTGATATAATATATATAATATTATACATAATTGAAATAAATATATTTATATTAATATAATATATATAATATACATAATTGAAATATACATATTAAAATACATAATTGAAATATACATATTAAAATATATTAAAATATAATTGAAATATACATATTAAAATATATTAAAATATAATTGAAATATACATATTAAAATACATAATTAAAATATACAAATTGAAATATACTTATTAAAATATACAAATTAAATATACATAATTGAAATATATTTGGAGTTGTTTTTGATATATTGTTTGGATATGGTGTTTTTGAAGTTGTTTTTGAAATACACATTACTGTAGCATTTGGAATGTGAAAAACAGTTTTTCAAAAACAGGTGCAAAAACACCCAATCCAAACGCAGCCATAGTTTTTGAAAAACAACCCAAAAAACAACTAATCCAAACGGACTTGTTTTTCAGATTCAAAATGCTACAGTGGTGTTTTTGAAAAACAAACCCAAAAACAGCTAATCCAAACGGAGCCGACAGCAGTTAGTGGACTGCTCAGTGAAGTTGGAAAACAACTTCACGAGTATTTCAGTTGCAGAAATTTTTGCTTTTCACTGATCGATGTAAAACAACTTGTATGGGAAATGATTTTCCAAAGCTATAACGTAACAAAACACCAAAAATCATGAAAATATTTTTGTTGTGTCTAAGTTATATTCATTTTTATTAATCATGTTTGGCTTCTTTTCGAAGAAATTAGGTTGTGTTTGGATTGCATTTTTCATGAAAAAATTACTATAGCGATTTGATGTATGTGAGGAAAAAAGGTAATAGGGAAATGTAATCACGGAAAACGACGTAATTTTCCGACGAAAAACCGCAATTCAATCAAGCCGTCATCTTTTCAATGAAGACAGAGATATTAATCAATGGAGACAGGAGGATCTTCATGAATTTAAAGAATGGCCTCAACAATACATCAGCAAAGGGTTGGTAAATGGAGATAAAATCTGCGAGTGGCAAAATAAATTAAGTTGGGCTATGCATTACAGCCCCAGTGTACGAGGACTTCAGCTCCTCACTTCTGACTAACTCAACAGAAATATACTCCCTGCATGCACATTAATAACAGAAATAAGCTATAGCAATGTATCCAGAAATATGAGAAATATTAATTAATCAAGAACAGGAAAAACAAAAATTCATGCCATATAACAATCAAGGGACCTCATTTTGGTTAGAGAACATGAATGTGGATGGAACCTTGGCTTCTTCCCTGGTGAATGGAGAACAGGGATGATTTCAGAAACCTCCCCTGATCCAGGCTTACAAATAGCATCAAGATCTACACCAGACGAGGGTAAAATTGCGAGTGAGGGTTGCTTTTAGAACATGAACCAAGTTTCAGATAAAAAGAAATCACAATCCACAACTGCCCAGCTACAGAGCAATCATTTCCAGGAAGAAGGCAAAGATGTCTTTCTACAATGAGAAGCATAATACGAGGCTTTCGCCAAACGGGAACAGGACTCCCAACATCTGCAAAGTTTTAACAAATGCAAATAAGGAGTTAGAAGCATACATGAGGGGTAATTTGAAAGATTAAGAATCTTGATAGTGTATTGTCATATTGTGTTGTAAATACTGTCGGATTTTCATCATATGCCATCCAGCTTCGAACTTTGCTTCTGAAGACTTGTCCAGACACATTGAATTTGATTTCTCATCTGGGACAGCTTTTCTCCTGCCCAGTTTTGAACTTGTCGCTGGCTCCTGTAAATGAAACTTGGGAGATAAATGAGCAGATAGAAAATGGAGGCTACCTTGACAACAAACCACAATTTACTTGCTTCAATTCCTTGTCAAAACCTGGGCTCGTCAGATGCAATGTTTACAGTTCACCAACTTCTTCAGTCAAACAGAATGAACGGAATAACAGAAGTTTTTAATGCTTCAACAACATAAATGCAGCATTAAATAGATATTGATTGGACCTCATTTGAAGCGTTTCACTTGTTTGAGCAGGCACCCTCATCTTTTTCTGGCTTTTCAATTTCCTTCAAGTGCAACATCTCTGAAACCAAAGAGAACCAACTGGCCTTTGCGGTGGGAAGAGGTACCCCAGTAGGCCTGCTACCTCTCTGCTTCCTAAAAATGCAACTTCCCATCCAACGACTCCCCTCTCCAGCCTTGCCCCCAACCCCCACACAAGAAAAAAAAAAAAAACACTCCCTTTATTCTTCTTTTCTGCACAATTTGAGCTTGGAATTTGTTGCTATCTACTAAACCCCAGAAAATTTTGTTACTGATGAGGAAACCTCTCCGTAGAAGGACTACCATGAATGCATCTATGCCATTTTGATCACTTGTTGCGAAGTTTGTTGTAGTACAATGCCATATTATATCAAAGACAGAGTAATACTTTAAGGTTATTATGGTCCGCTTTCAAAGAATGAAATATTTTCTCGTCAAAGTAATGAGATTTAACAATAAAGGGGAAAGCTGGAATAAAACATGTTTTAGACCAAATTCACGTTTGATTTCTATGCCACAGTAGTACGTAGCACTGATGATCGATTATACCTATGCCATTATATGAGCATTTTTTTTAAAATTATTTTCAAAGAAGCTAAATTCTAACACTCTGCAATAGACTGGTACTGATCTAACCTGGCTATGTTAAATTCATCACGATGAACATAACTTACTAGTGTATAAATCTAAGTATAACTTGTATATGTAGTGTACTTGGGAAAAGAAGAATTATTGGACGGATTCAACAGTTATAAAGATATTATCAATAGCTGTCTAGAAAAAAAGGATAAATGAGTAGAACTGGCAAGAGTCTATTTTTTCAGTATAAACCAATCGCTCTGCCTTCATCTTTCTTTTCCACACAACCCTTTAAAACATTTCTTCATCAGTTCCCAAATATTGAAGCCCCCTCGTATTTGCATTGCTGTTGGGGATATATGAGCTTCACTATAGTGCTGCTGCTGCTGGGGAAATGACGAGACCAGCTTGAATTGGAGGCTGCATTCGTCAAAATCCCTTTTTTCTGTATTAAAATTAAGCAAAGTTTTAACTCGAAAAAGAAACAAAATCATCCCGCTCGAGCCAGTAGAAAAAGTTGAAGTTGCCAGGGTGCACATTTGAACATGAACATGCAGCTTCAGTCTTCCCCTAAAAGGTAAAGGGGGTATGAAACATATGAATAATGATCTTCAGATTAATGATCCTCTGTGAATTCAAGAGACACTTGACCATTTAATCAACAAATGACACTGCTATTTGAAACGTGATTGAAGACTAATTAATTCATTTTTATCAGCAAACTAAGATCCCAAGTAAGTCATTGCTATGAGCTTCGTAATGAGAACTTGTTCATGAAATGAGCAATAAATATCCTCTCTAGAAGCCGATATTAAGCCCTATGTAATAAAATTTCAGATGGACTACAGGCCAACTTTCGTCTATAACAAGCAGTATAAAGAGAATACGCAAGTAACATAACCTTTAAATTCCACCAGTAAAGCAACATAGAAACAGAAACATCGAATCAAGAAGTACTTGTTTCTTCGGCAAAAGGAGCAACTGTGTTCAAAAATACCATCAAGATATGAACTTGAAGTACATATAACTGTGGCCACCCAGGCTTACAAATGGCATCAAGGTTTACACCAGACAAGGGTAAAATTGCGAGTGAGGGTTGCTTTCAAAACATCAACCAAGTTTCAGATAAAAAGAAATCACAATCTACAACTGACCAGCTACAGAGAAATCATTTCTAGAAAGAAGGCAAAAATGTCTTTCTACAATGAGAAGCATAATACGAGGCTTTCACCAAACGGGAACAGGACTCCAACATCTGCAAAGTTTTAACAAATGCAAATTAGAAGTTAAAAGTATACATGAAGAAATACAAGGATTCTTAAAGCAAAATGATTCCTCAACAAATTAACCGAATATATTTGAACTGAAAAATATTGTTATCCTATCACTTTCCAATGAGGCCGTGAGCAGAGAAGTTCTATCAGGTCATTGATACAGTGTTAAGTGTAATTCTACATGCACTGACTTGTGTTGCACAAAACTTCCTTCCACCTGTGCTGTAAGCAATAGGAGCGTGAATACTCAGACCTCCCAAGTTTAAGTCAACACATAGATAGCGACTTGATAAAAAAGTCATTAGCTGTATAATCTTAAGTTGAGGTACAAATTTAGCATGAAGAACACTATCCAATGAACTCCATAGCTTGTCAATATCATAGACAGATGAGCTAAAGGTAGTTTCTAAGCCTTCAAGAGAAATGCATCAAAAGGCTATAAAGGTCACCTCTAAAATGATGTGCCCAAGGTAACATATCAAGCAGCAATAAGAACAGAAATTAAAAGGATGCACCATCCATCAATTGTGTGAAACTTCAAATTGTTTACGAGAACATCAACCGATGACAATGAGATAACAATTCAAAAGCAGAAACTTCGTTCCCAACACATGGTCAGCCGAATTATAAAATCACTATTATATAATTGAACCATTTGAATTCCCCAACCTTACTTTCAAGATCCCATGTAATTACAGATGTCTTACTATCAATTTTACACTAATAAAAGCACCTATAGCCGTGCTACTGCAAATGTAAAGAATTCACTTCTTTATTTGCCAAAGAACACGAGTGTCAAAAAGAACGTTCTGATCTTTATATGCTAAGCACAATTCACGAATCCCGACATGCTTTATTACTGGTACTTGAATAGCCCTCAGAAAAATTCTTGACCCCAATCAAGAACGGGCCAAAACAAGGATAAGATCAGAACCGAGAAAACATACACCAAAAGCTTTGTCATTCAGAAAAACTTCCATGAAATAACGCAGATAACAAAAGTGAGAAACTACACATATCAAACATGTCTTCCAAACTAGCTAATTTAGAGCTGGTGAAAATACTCTTCCACAGGACAACATCAAAACCATCTTTTTGTGTTCCAAAAGGAAAAGGATAAAACAAAGACAAAAGAAAACTAAAAGATCTTTTTTTAATTACATCCAGCAGAACAATGCTATAGGGATTCTTGAAATTCATTGGATTGCTCTGCAATTTTCTTCCTATTCATCTCTTCCTCATACTTCTTCAGTCTTTCATTCCACATCTCCTGATTAACCCAAAAGAGAGAGAGTAAACAAAGAACAGAATTGACATTGTTCAACATGACTTAAAAAACTTCAAATAACATAAACAATTAAAAAAAAAAAAGAAGGTTTGGGAGGTTCAACAAAACCTTGTACTTGAGTTCAGCAAGGTGCATAACATAGAAGCCAAAAATGCCACCAATAATGGTGCCTGTGATGATTCTAAAATAGCCCCATCTCGCTGATCTCATGACTCCTCTTTTTTCTCTGTTTTTCTCGTATATTCTCACTGCTGGCTTTCTCGTTGCTGATTGTTGAAATGTGAAAACCCGAAGGCCGGGCCTCTTGGCAGTGGTAGGAGTGGTAAATTTGGGCCGGTTTCGGTTGTTAACTTACAAGATGATATAAAGAAGGATAGGAAATTTTGCGCTGTATTTAGGCCCAAAGTACACGAGCCAAAAATAAAATAAAAATTTTACAGTTGGGGCATTATTTGAAAAAAAAAAAACTCTACTGTAGATTTATTTATGAAAAAACTTGGATAATGTGGTATGTTTTTTCAGGGTCTCTTTAAACTTCAAAGTTTTAAACATCACCTATCGACCAGATCTGGTAGTGGCCCGCAACTAGGTTGCTACTAGTAAATCTATAGTAACGAATAGAGGGTGCGAAGAAGGGGAAAGGGAGGGGAGGGAAAAGGAGATGAGGGGAGAGAGAGGAGGAGGAAAGTTAGAAGAAAAAGAAAAGAACGAACAAGGAAGAGGGAAGGAAGAGAGAGAAGGAGGGAAAAAAGGAAGGGTGGCAGGTGGTGGTGAGTAGAAATCTGAAGATTTGGGTTGATTAATCATTAGTTTTGATGATAACGCAACAAAATGATGATTTGAACTAATATTTTTATATAAAAAATGATTAAGGACAAGTATCTTGCAAGATGAAAAAAAGGAGAAAAATAAATAAAAAATTAAAAAGCAATATTGCCTGTCGGACGCAAGGATCAGATGCTCAACACAGTATTAGACGTCCGACAATCAACGCATATACATCGGATATTTCGATTGAGCACTTATCCCTCATATCGGACATCCGATACAAAAACGATTGAAACTTGAACCTTCTATTTACTATCGGATGTAGAGCAATTGGATCGAACGTTCGACACGTAGAATTGAGCGCCCAACAACTCCAATGGCTAGTTTTTCAACAACTAGTTTCTTGATCGTTGAAGAGACTTTTGGGATAAAATTTCCCCGCATATAAATACCTCAAGCATGAGAAGAAAATAGATTTTTACCTACACAAAATATAAACTTTCTAGAGTGATTTTTGGATAGAAAAATATTTTGATTATTGTATATGTTTGTAGAAAGTTGGATTTGTTATATTTCTTAAGAAGAGAACTAAAACTTTGTGAAAGTAAGTCTCACTTGTATAGTAGCTCTTGGTTAGGTGGTAATAATTATAATATAGTGAGAGTTAACTAGGAAAGTTATAGAACTCTTTAGGGTAAAATACAAGAAACCTCTTTGTGATTTCGCGAAAAGACACCTTACCCCCTATTGTTTAGAAACCTCCACATAAACACTCTAAACTTCATAATTAAAATGGAAATTACCTTCTGAACCGGCTGACTTACCGGTAGCAGGTTGAATACCCAAAATACCCTCATTTATAATACAAAAGGAGAGAGAATCCCCACAATCTTGTCTAGTAAGCACTGCCCAATTTGCTTATAACATCTAGAGGAGCGAGGCTACAGGAAAGAGTCCCTTTGAACTTGCCACTAGAAGGCAGCCCTTAACCTCAAATGCCATTGCCAGTGGATATACGGGGGGATGATACAAATTTGCGAAAGGAATGCAAGAGGAGATTGAATTGGCAAAAGCTACCTTGAACAAAGCCGCAAACAAAGAAGTTCCCGGTCAAAGGAGTGTCATCGTAAGGGTTGATAGTGATCCAAACCCAAAAGAAGTTGTCACCAAAGTAAGCACGGTGGCATTTATAAGCAGGTCGAATAGGTGGGGATTCTGTGGAGTCGATCCCTATCAACCGAATGAGGTAATAGGTGGGGATTTTGTGGAGTCGATCCAATGCCGTCTTTTGGCCAAACACTACTTGCCCCGCTTGACTTGCGCTATTTTCCAAACCCCCCTGGTGCTATAGTTACAGCCTACAAACCACACCCTGGTCCGCACTTCGTTTCCCAGGTGTTCTATCAAAGCAGACTCTTGAATTCCAGGTCTTGCATTTCTTGCCATTAGTTTTCCCCGTAACTATACAGCAAGTTCAGGACCGATCTCCTGCTCCTAATCGAATCGTACCATAAAAATCATGTCTTTCGTCTTCACACTGGCTAGCCAATTCTTCCAGCTGCCCGGGATTTTTTCAACAAAAACCATGATCCATCTACGTGCTAGTCTTTGAAAAACCTACTCGCTGCCTCATTCGCAAGACGGCTCGTAGTGCCTGGTATTGATTCCAAGGGGAGAAAGAGGTTGTGATAGGAAGCTTTTTCTTCTAGGAGGGCGAGTCAAGAAATTCTTGAAGAAATGTTACAGACCAAGGGCGTAGCGTGTGTACGTGAAGTGAAAAAAATTACATGAATGCTATACGTAGAAGAGCAGCCTACTGCTTTATCATCTTCTAGTAACGACCAGTTGCCTATGGATTCTTTTTCATCCTCAATCGCAGCAGAGCCATCTCTGCGCTTGAATGGTTCTCCCTAGCCCGATTTAGAGAAATAACTTTTCCTTTGCTTGCGAAAAAACTTTAAGTGGCTGGATGGTTGGTTGACAGGTGTCTAGCTAACAAAGAACTCGACAAAAACTAGTACAGTAGTGCCCTAGGCTATTTCAAAGGAACATCGCATACCGATCGTCACTAGGTCGCACACCCAGTTACAGGTCAATTTCCACTTTAGTTATGAAGTTTAGGGTGTTTATATGGAGGTTTCTAAACGATAGGAGAGTAAGGTGTCTTTTCACGAAACCACAAGGGGGTTCCTTGTATTTTACCCTTTTTATTTTAGAATATTTTCTCATTTGCATGATATTTTCTATTATATTATCCCCTACCCTCTATATGTGTTAATCATATCATTTAGAATTGCATCTCATTTAAGAAATCGCAAAATAAGTTAGTTCATTTGCTTGTCTAGATTAGAAGAATTACTCTTTAAATATGGGAAATGGGTAATTATAACTTTTTAGTTTAAATATCCGGTTAATCCCTGTATAAGAAAATTATGTCACGAGTTTTTGTCTCCCATACCCATCATATTGCATCCCTTCTTCCTTGGTCACTTATATCTATATATACTTTAATTTTCTTTTCTTTTGAATTTCATTTTTGCATACTCGTGACCCTTTCATGAGATTATTTTGGCCTTCGCAATTAATACGGTTGATATCAATTAAATCTTGAATGGATATTTTATCCCTTTTGACATTTTCTTTAAATCTAGGTTTGCATCCATATAGCAAATATTGATAAATTTAAGGGTTAGATTAAAGAAATTTTAATTAAACCACACAACTAACTTAGACTAGGTTGAAAAGGTGGTTTAGATATGAGTCGATCGAACCTTTGCCTTTTCTTTTTTCAATCGTGACTCCCAAACTCATTTTCTCTTATTTTTCAAGATTTAGAGTTGTCTAAAAGGGTTTTATTTTATTTATTTACTTTTTATTTTAATTTTGTTAGAAAAATATTTTTTTTTGGTGACTTGGTACACCCAAACTCAATACCAAGTGGCGACTCCTATTTTTCTTAAAAATCCTTTTAGACTAAATTTTGGACCCAAACTGTCGCATTCTTTAAAGTTCCACTCTAGGTCATTTTTTACTTATTTTTAAATAAAAATCACATCTTTTGTAAATACTTATTTTCATCATGAAAAAATTGGGCGCGACAATCTCCACATTTTTCTTTGCAATGCAAAAGAAACTGAAACGATAGCTTGATAAGGCGGAGGCCCCTGTTGCAGTAGGTAAAACCTCTGAACTCGCTGATTTGATCGCAAAACAGATGGACCTGAAGTTTGAACTTGTAAGGTTGGAGGAGAAGGTCGAGTATTGCAACCGCCGATTTATGGAGGTAAAAAGGCGATTTTCTACCGTCAAATCCCAATCTGCCCCCAACTCATCCCCAGACGAATGCCCATGTCAACCCAATTCCACCCCCATCTCTGCCGCTAACCCAACTCCAAACCAACCCCAATCCTATCCCCATCCCAATCCCCAACCGCGACCTTAATTCATTATTGTATAGGTTTGCAGAAAGTTGGATTCATTATATTTCTTAAGAAGAGAACTAAAACTTTGTGAAAGTGAGTCTCAATTGTATAGTAGTTCTTGGTTAGTTGGTAATAATTATAATATAGTGAGAGTTAACTAGGAAAGTTATAGAACTCTTTAATTCAACTAAAGAGTGTTTAGGGTGAACAAAAAATGATCATTCTTGTGTACAAGGTGGTTAACAACACCATCAATTGAAGAGGATATTAGATTGGAGTTGACTTCAAGTTTGGAAGAAATATGAAAGTTTTGATTTGAATTTCTATCTCTTTCTTTTATTTTTGTTACTTAATTGTGCAATTTTTATTATTCTACATTTGTTTTATAATTGTGAATTTGTGCAATTAGTTGGAGTGCTCTTATTGAGTGAAAACTTGTTTTAATTTTTGTGATAAACCTTATTCACCCTTTCTTTTACATTGCACTTGAACCTTACAAAATCTTTAACAAATTTTTAAAAATACTCCAACAAATTTAAAAATTTAAAACATATCAAATTACATCTATAGTATCAAGTTTTTGATAAATAATACTATAGTAGACTATTTAAACAACATTTTCAAAAAAACCTAATCCATTCAGGCCCGAAATTTTCAACATAAATAAAATCCAGTACTTCCATACATACTCAGACAATACCTTATAAAAAATGAGGACCTAGTAATGTTTAATTATTATCAAGTTAGCTTGCCAACTTCTAGGTTGACCCAACCCGATTCATTTACATTTGTGTCGTTAGTAGATCGACTGAATAATGATTCATTTTTGTTCAAATTATATTAAACCTATCAATTTCAAATCGTATTTGAGTCGGATTATCATGTCATACCAAAACTTTTCACCTTTAAAGATGGAAAGATAAGAAATGCACTTTCCAACTTAACGTGTTGAAGAAAGACAATTAACAATGAGGCAAATCGACTATCACAACCACTTGTTATCTTTTATAATTTCTAGAGATTTTGATTTCTCTTCTTAAAACAAATTATGAGTTAAACAAATATTGCTGTGTGTTGAGGACATAGAAAAGATTTTGGGTAGGGGAGGGTTTTTTAGCTCGAAATCAAAACAACATAACAGAACTTTCTAAATCTCAACTTGGCAATTTCTGATATACACGACAACATGACTCAAATACAACCCAAAATTAATAGATTTTAACACAATCTAAATTTTAATAGGTCATTATTAGATCAACCTATTGGTGACATAAATGTTAGTAAGATAGGTTGGGTCAACCCACGGGTTGATCTAGTAGCCCGATAAAGTGCTTACTTTATAATAATAATTAAACACTATAGAGGCCATTTTGAATATTTAGTAAAAACTAACAACAATCAAATTCGGTTTGAAGATTTCAATTAGATGTTTTAAAAACTGACAGGTTTTATATCTTATATATGGAACTATGTGACTATATTTCTAAAAGATTAATTGGATTGCATTTTTCTAGAGAGTTTTTGGAGAAAAAGTACTTTAGTACTTTTTTAGGATGTGATATATGTGAGATAAAAGATGATTAAAAATGTGTAGAAGAAATATTCACAAAAAATGATGAATTTTTCAAAAAAAAAAAAAGGTTATTCAAATGGGGCTGAATTTGTAACTTAAATTATGTCTATAAAGTTTCATTATTTATTTTTTTTTAATGTTTTGAAAATTTTAAAGTTTGTGTTGACTATATATTTCAAAAAAATTATCATATATTTTAACAAGTGCAATGTTGAATCGATTGTATGATCAAATGAGTTAAAATAAGTGATTAAAATACTAGACTATTTCTAGCATAGATTACTAGGTTGATTTGACAAAATAATACATCATATGCAAACTATTTTAATCATATAAAACATTTGATGAATTACACGGGTTAAGTTGGATCAACCTGTTAATAGCACAAGTTATGACATAACATGAAAATCTAATGAATGAGATTTTCTAACATCGAATACAATAATTGCATGACCTGACCATTACTACTAAGGGTCCTATCGAACTGAGTCAAGTTCGAATAGCATCATGCTCGAACTCGAAGTCGAACTCAAATGAGTACATGACATTAAACTCGAACTCGGCATAATGGAAATTAAACTCAAGGTCGACTCATTTGAATTCAAGTAAATTGCAAGCCCTTGTCGAACTTGAGCTATTTGAGCTCGAGTTTTATTGAGTATTGTTTCATATAAATTTATTAAAATATGAATCCATAATAGTCATTTCATAATTAAAATATATAATATATAAATAATAAATATTAATGTTCAAACTCAACTCATTATACTCCGTGTGAGTATCTCGAACTCGATCTTAAATTTAGTTCGAGTGTTTGGCCAAGCTACTTGCAAATTAATGTGAGCAATTTGGCTCACCAAAACCCCTTATTGCTACCCCTACTTTTACGATTCTTCCAACTCAAGCGGATGGTTTAAGAGAACAACTATGTCAAGCACTGACCAAATCAATAAAAACCTACTGCTCCAATCACTAAATATGTGACAATTACAAAATTCAAAATTAACACGGAAAATATCTTCCCTATGGCATTACAATCGTTTAATTTCTTCCATCTAAGTACGTTGCATTAACTTTTAATACTCGTTCAATACAACAAACAGTTCCACTCCCCCACCAACAAAATAGACATGAGAGAGATTTCAACTGGTATGCACGGCGTCCTACTATCATTAATTCCAGTCTTCCGAGGATCTTCTCTAGGCAAAACAAAACTCATGATACAACATACAAGATGCCCTGACGCTCAGACACCAAAATGTCAGCATCAGGCTGGTACTGCAATTTTTAATTAACTTGCAATTCCTTCATTCCATCTTTCTTCTTCGGTTTCAAAGATTTTTGCCCATTTAACTGCTTGGAAGAAGGTCCAACTAACAACAGTCGAGACATTACATAGGCTAAGAGCTCTTCACGGTGAGAAAATGTGAAATCCAAATGGGCATACTCAAACTCACTGTATGATACCTCCACTTCTGAATCTTTCATCAACCTATAATGCATTTTTATCATTGAAGGCCGAATTACTCTGTCCTTCCGGCCAGCAACTAGGTCAACGGGAACATCGATTAAGCTGTAATACTCCCCCAAATCCAATGGTTCAGGGGAACCATATACCTCCATGTTGGCAGCAGCACTCCCATAATCAAACATTTTAAATTTCTTTGCCCGCTTCATCTGTGCCAAATGAAGTGCCACTCGGAATGAGACACCTGGCATGTCATTCATATTGTAGTGTGGTAAGCCCAGTACTCCCACCCAATTTGAACTGTCCCCGCCCACCACATAACTTATGAGTGTTTGAACCAATCCACCAACTGCAGGTAAATTATGAAAATCCCTAGCCAACTTGTTCAGAAGCATGCGGAAAAACCAAGTAGGTATGTAAAAGGCTGGAACTAGGGGGGCCAGTATCGGGGCCAACACGAGGAATAGGTATTCCATCAATGTGAACACCACGGTGGAATCATGATGGAAGCCAGCTGGTGATAATAGGATCAACCTTGAAAGTCTGTGGGGCTTCTCTTTAATCCTTTGTGTTATTATGTACGTCAATATGGCAGCTCCTCCCAGGCTGTGACAAATTGCACATAGTTTGTAAGGCTGAATGTTATTTGTCCCTCCCTCCTGATCCGATTGGATACACTTCAGTTCAGAAACTTTAATCTCATTAATTTTCTCTATGATCGCAGGTATATCTTCTGTACCATGCTCATTGATGGAGAAAGTCCAGTACCTGCAAATGTTTAGTAATTCAAATAATGAAAGGGCAGTCTCTGATTCAAGTACCATATATCTGCTTGAAATTTTGCACGAAGTGGAAAAGATTCAACACTAGCTCTTTCTTTGTTAATTTAATTGTAATTTTAATGCACATCAGGGGTCCCAGATGAATGAATATAATCTAAATGAGCCACTTACTGTCGTGAAGAGATACTTCTGTTTTCATGCCCTCTGGAAACCAATCCACGAAGGTTCCCTAGGAAAACATCATATCCTGACAAGTGATGATATCAATATTATTGCCACAATAAATGAGCTAAATTAATCAATATTGACGGGAGATTTGGAAGATACAAGTCCATAAGTAAAAGTAAACAGGGCAAACCTTGATCAAAGGCTGCAAAAGCTGGAGAACCAACAACACCATTGGACACCCAACTGCAAAGGGAAATAGTGGTTTAAAGACCAAGTCGAACAAAAGAACTACAAACTGCTCAACCAGAGAGAGAGAGAGAGAGCATGTGCCACTTGGAGTGGGAGGATTCACCAAGCATCTTTCATCCATATCTCTTAAAAACATGACTTAGGCACTTCCTTAAAATCCTATGTCAACAACTTCCCTACTTCATACAACCTCGTCTAACTAACAAGAGTTTGGCAAATTAGTCATTGCTTCACAAACTCATTCAAAATACATCTTTTGCAATTTTGAGCAGAAGGTCTAATTTTGACAAAGCAAGACAAGAAAAACTTTTTTCCAATTGAAACCGCAAGGAAGATATTATACAACTTTGTTTACATGAAAGTACAGGGAAGCATTTATAATTAGATTTGAGACATTTCTATCATACACTCCTCAATTAATAACACATACAATCATGGATAAAACTCAAACTACCAAAACTCATCTAGATGTTTGTACGTGAACAAAACTGATTGCTAAATTAAACTAGTACAGAGAGATTTTTCATCAGCACGAAAACTCTTCAACAACATGAACCTGACTATATATAAGACTCACCCCATTGAAGAATCAAATATGCCATGCTGCAGATAAACAACCTTGCGAGCATCTCGTCTGCACCAAATGATTGCAAACATGAGTCCATAAACCAGAATCTAAGAAAAAAAAATCTAGTGCTGAAGAGAGAAAAATCAGAACCTTGGAATTCTTTCCAGAAGAAGAACATATCCATCAGCAGTGACCACATGAATAGCCTCATAAGGATAGCTGTCACAGAAAAGAAGCAAATGACAATCAGAAGAAGAATGGAAAGCAAACACGACATGAGAGTTGGCTTCTAGAGAGCTCAATTCTAGTAAATTAACGCATCACTCTTAAGGCATTCCTGACCCCTCTCAGGTCTCAGTTCACTTAAAGAGTATTATAGGCTTCTTGGGTGGCACGTCATACTTTTAAAAACAAAGATAATGAAGAGGATTTAATCTTCACTATGACAATAAGTAATATGTTCTCAATAAAAGCAAAAGACAAAAAAAGATAAAATAACTTTTTGGTTCCTGAAACTCTAAACTAATGACAGAGCTACTAAGTATTGGATATACCAATAAGCATATAAGAAATCAGATCACTTGCACATTCTCATAAAGAGCAATCCAAAAACTTAGTGCCGTTATAGCCTCATAACAAGATGCACCATGCTTATCTACTATTAACAATCTCAGCTTTACTTCCTTGCCATAAAGCCATAACCAAGACAGATGTCCAAGAAAGAAACTCACAACATATGAAAGCAGTACAAGAAGCACCAATAAAGATAAGGAGGAACAAGTGCAATCGATTATGTGATGATAATAACAACAGAGTTTGATGTTTGAGTGCACAAATTTTGCAACACTTTAGATCATGGCTTCAGTTACTAATAATTTTTAATCTTATAAGAGAGAAAAAATTCTTAAGTTTAATTTTTGGCACCAGGAGCGGGCTCATAAATCATTCAACATGAAGTAATGCATGCACACAATCAAAGCACAATCTTCATAAAAAAGTTCAAGCTTTTTACAGGATAATAGAGAGGAGAAGTTTACAGAGCTTTATCTACAAATACAAGCAGAAGAGAGTTTCTTTTATTGGTTATAACAACAGAAGCAATGATTTTCTTTAATGCAACTTTTTTTTTTCAATACAACTTTTAAACTCTGCATTTCCCTAAGAAGAGAAACAAACAGACACATATGGCTATAAGGTATACATGATCACGAGGATAGTACATTGAGCAGTTAATTTTCATACAAATGCAGATTAAAAAAAAGCACCAGAATGGAGTAATCTGTATTATTCTTACCCAAGCTCAGTGATTACATCTTGACATGTCCGAGCATCTGTATTAAGGGAATGATCAAAAGTTGTCTTCCTTTCTGTCGGAGTAGGATCATTGTCTGCGAGAGTTGCAGTTTGAACTGAGCCACCTTGAGAAACACAATCTCCAGAACCAGTATTTTGAAAATAAAACCATCCGATAACTCCTCTAAGAGTGTCAAATGGTGCAAGAAGACAACGTGCTGCCTTGTGGAAAATATCGAATATAGCCTCTATGGAGATTTCAAATGCAAGATGGAGATCCTATAAGAACATGTTGGCATATCAATAGCTATGTCCATAAAGGTTAATCAAGAAGGAGAAGAATAACATGCTCAAACTATCTCATGGCAGATTTAAGCTGTTTTTCTTTGTAGTCATTCTTACAAATTTTGATGAGAAGCATTAGGAAAATGTTTTTATGAGTTGATATTGAAGAACTATAGATCTCCCTGACCAAGGTAAATAAACATAGTCCTGTAATTGCTGACAACACTAATTTCCCATTTTCACAAAGTAAAGAATAGGGAGAAATAGCAAAGCTAGTAGGATTGAACCTCAACAACTCCACGCCTTCGATCAGTTGCACGTTGAATAAAATGGTCCTTGAGTGTCTGGAGTCTCCTAGGAGAATGCAAATGAGAGGGTCGATGATTTCTTGGGGTACTTGGTGCACTATTGCTCCCATGAGAAGACAGACTAAAGAGCCAAAATGGTCCCCCAAAAAAAAATTTCAAAGGGAGCAGAAAATACATGAATAGGCACCTGATCCAAGTCATCTGATGCCTATCATGCTTTCTGAAACTGCTTGCTCTAGAGGTACGAGAACTTTGAGATAGTGGAGATCCTGGAATGTCTTCATAATATTCTTCATCTGACGAATTATCTAAGCTTGAAGTTGTATCAGAATCCATAGAAAGATTGTGGATGAACTGATTAAAAGATGACGCACCCCTGAATCATCAAGAAGATAAAAAAAAAATCAAAAAAATTAGAGCAGTTCAGGAATACAGAGTTCCCAATGCTTAAATGATTTTCTAAAAAACATGACAACTAAGCATTTTAATCATCAAATCTTTATCCTCCAATACTTGCTACATCCAAACTGCAAGAGCAGTTCAGGAATAAAAAATTAGAAACGTGTAAATGCAGCAGAAAGACAAGCAGCAAGATTTTTTTATTTTTATTTTGGGCAAGCTAAGTGGCAGGACATTTAGAACTTACAAAAGTGACAATTAGATTCAAAAGTACTCATTGAAAGAATAACCATGGATAAAGTTTAGCAATACCACTATACTACCCAAACGAGAATTTCTTAGTACGCAAGAAGCAGATATGACAAAAACAATAGCACTGTAAGTAAATTATTGCCTGATTTCCACTATAATAGTACGGTTCCAAAGCTTATACATTCCAGCACTATCACTAACATGTAAAGTATAAGAAGTACTAAATATTTGTCCAACTTTTTCTTTTTCAGTGCCTCAAGGTCCTCCTTCCAGTCATGCTATTGCCAGTTCATAGAAGTTTTCAAGTTCAGAATGAAGATGGGCCCTATGAAAAATAATAGAAATGAAGAGAAAAAATATCTTTCAACCTAAAAGCAAAAGAATCCTCTGAACAAAAAAAAGAAAAAAAATTCCATCTTAATTTGTTAACAGGTCTATGTAGGAGCATGATATAAAGTACACAGCTAACTTTTGCAAGGCATATCACATATGAAATAACAAAGCGAAAAAACAAGAGACTTAAGAAACTAGTCTGACGGATCAGAACTTACTCTTCCATCCAACGTGGGAGCTTAGGCGCACGAAAAGTTGGCCTGAGTTCCCAACCATGAATACCTTCCAGAATAGAAGCCTGCCCAGGTAGAATAGCCAGCAGAAGTGCTGACACTTCATTTATCAGCCTCACTATATTGTTCACTGACTCATAAGTAAAGGTCTTCACTGACCTGACCAAATAAAAATACCAACAGAAAAAATGTAAATGCGCTGTTGTTTACACAAGATCATAATGCTCAATTAAGTAACCAAAGGATCTTTATAAGCCACATATAAAGATCATGGCAGACATGTGTTATAGAGCTGCCCAAAACAAAGTCATCCTTGCGAAACACAAGTAAAAGAGGTTATTGGGGAAAAAATTATCAAATGAAACTAGTTTCACTAGAAAAGGTCCTGCACTAGCTGGATCCCTAGCAACTAGTAGAGGCAGATGGAAGAGCATCTGATGCTGGATTAAAAAGTACAGGGAACTTTCAGGTTTCAGCTTTTCATACATACTTAAGGGCTTTATGTTAATGTTTCCCTGCTCAAGACGATGTACACTATACCTATTCGAGGTCAGCAAAAGCACTAGATCATTTTTCAAAGTTCAAAGCTCGCCCCCTCTAACTAAATTTTCTTGTTCCTTCTATGACGATGATATACAAAAGAGAAGTCAGAAGCGTTTTCACGCGTCAACCTGAAACCAGAAAAAAAAAACCCATATGAGCCCACTTCTTCTGCTCTTCCTTTTTACATGTCATCTGAGTCACATGGTAACTAGTAACTACAATCTAAATCATACATACTGTTTGTTACCTTTAACTGACCTTTTTTCTCCAACTTTACTTTCAACTATCTAACCTAGCCCTCACCTGAGCCAAGGCATCATGCACTTTGCTGCATAAGAAACTCAACCTTTCTCCTTGCTTATACCACCATAAGCCAGCAACAGAATTCTCATATCTCTTTGCCACTGGATACATCAGTTCATAGTTCCCAATAACTCTGTCACTACATCGCATACTCATGGTAATCCTACAAAACCTTCGCCGCCAATTTTTGATAGCATTAAATTCATCACATAAAATCCCTAAACCCTCACCCCTCGCCCAAATTCTAAATACATCCAACAGGGATACAACATATCCAATCTTACATAATCAATGTGTAAAGACCTTTCCTTTCTTCCTACTTACACAAAATCGAGCTCAAGAGACTTGCTTCTAATTTTTTTCCGGAACAATCCACACACCAAAAATATATATATACTTACCATTTTCCAAGTAATCCACAATCAAATAAGCTAAAAGCATACAGAAACAGTACAAATCATTTTTTCCACTTCACTAATCACATCTTCAGGCAGGAAAAATACTGAAAAACACAAAAATCAATACTTAAAATATCAAAATTAATGCAGGTAAAATAATCACGGCACCATTAACGACAGATATCAACCAATAGTCAAAATCAAGCCGAAATACGGTGGCTAATAAACTCTTCCAGTAATAACTCAATCAAGAAAACAAAAAAAACATTAGCTCAAAAATAAAAAAAAAAAGAGTAAACGAAACAGAAATATAACTAAGTATACATGTCTACCTATTAGAAGTAAAGAGCGAAAGAAAGAAATGGGCAGCACTCACTCTTTGGTAACAGCGAGGACGTTGTCAACCAATCGTTGAATCGGCATCGTCTCTTAAATCTTCACCTAACTATTATCAATTAATTCCCAATCTTGAATTAGGTTTAATTAACCTCGACAAGATTCAAAAAACTCGCATCGAAATCCAAGGGGAAATAAATCACAACAACCGCATCCAATTTTTTTTTCTCAAAAAAGGAATAAGCAATTCCTATATTTCTTCGTGAATATTTTTGAAACGTGGTGCAGAAGCAATTCCTGTCGGGAGTCGGACGAAATACACACATGCGCGGCAACCGCTGCCGTTTCTTGTCAGTGTCATAAAGTCATAATTAGCAGTTCTTTTTTTTAAAAATATTTTGGAAGTCCACGTGGGGATTAGTTATGGGTGAAGGTGTTGCGCTGTGGATGATGGTGTGGTGGTGAGGTGGCGATGATTCACAAGTATTCGATTATATCTGTCTGCCCGGCTTGTTCTTCACCCCTTTGGAAAAACGTATCGGCCTTTAAATTGGAATCTTCCGTCGGTGGCTGTTGGATTTCTTTTTGGATCTTTTAGCCACTGCTCATTTGGGTGCGTCAAATCATCTGTCCCAAATGTTCCGTCCGTCCCCACCGTAACAGTTAAATAAAGACGAAACGGAATGGGACAGACACGAAAATGGAGAGAGACGATTTTTCAAGCGTAATTTGGGATATTAAGATTATGTTTGAATTGTAATTTTTTGAAATTTTTATAGAAAATTTATTGTAACGATTTGATTTAATATATGTAAAATAAAAAAATAATTAAAAAATATACTCACATAAAATATAGAAATATTTTTGATAAAAAATTTTTTTTTAAACAAGATCGTAACACGTGAAAAGTTGAGGGCTTTTTTTTTGGCCGGACTAGGAAATAAAAATTAAATATGGAATTAAAAATAGTTTGTAGAAGAAATGATAGCAGCCGTTAAAAAAATCGAGCCTGGAACACCTTAAATGATTTCGCCAGGGGTAGCATGTAATCATGATAATAATGATAATCATGTAAGATTTAAATTTAAAATTTGATTTTTACGCATCTATCTATATTATATTATATATAAAGTTTGAGAGAGGGATTTGAGATTAACATTAGTATTAACATTTATCATCATTTTATGAATTTTCATTTTTACCCTTATAAAAATTATTTTTATTTTAACTACCTATAACTATTTTTTATTTTAACTATTTAAGTATATATTTTTAACAAAACTATTCCTAAACATTTATAACTAACGATATAAAATTATTTTATGAAAAATATTTAAAAGATTAAAATTTGCCTCAGTAGTGTATTATAAATTAAACGCTGATAATATACATACACATTTAATGTAGATTTTACTCTAACTTTAATATATCTTTTTTAGAAATAATTCTTCAAATCTTTTTCCTTGACCTGATTGTGGATTGAAGAGTTTGCAGTCAAATTCAAGCGGCCCAAATCCGGCAGAATCTTCTACATACGTGGCACTTAGGCTACATTCTGCCGAGGATAAAAAAACACGAAGTTGTCTACTTTTATGGTCGGTATTTTCCCTCGTGGTGGTTCCTCGCAGTCGGTGACAAAATGACATTGACCAAATAGGATAGAGACTAGAGATTTTTTTTTAATTTCTTTTTCTTCTTTCTAATAATAATAAAAAAAAAAGAACAAGAAGAAGAGAGAGCACGGACCAAGGACGAAGCAATTGTTGAATTAAGAGTTACTTCAAAACACGGCGCATGCGCCGTCGTTGGTCAGAAAAAAGTGCAGACTTTTCTTTTTCTTCCATCTAGAAGGAGCATCCACACATTTTTACTTTAGTACTTGGTTGAATTGCTACTACATGAACGGATGAACAGCACCCCACCGAATAAAGGGACATATTTGGGTTCTTCTTTGCATATATATAATGTTCTCTTTGCATGTTTAGGACTGCCCAGTTTACCTGAATGTCTCCTAAAATTGATATACTCAAAGATGAAAATTCCGGAACTGAGGATGTAGCAGCTGGCTGCAAACTAAAATTGATACACTCAAAGATGAAAATTCCTGAACTGAGGATGTAGCAGCTGGCTGCAAATGATACGTTGGCTGGCTGTGGCTGGACAACTTATGATATCAGAAAATTGCTGGTCTCATTTTCATCTTTCGAACCTTGAATGAAAGCGAATTCAGAAACCAAGGGCAGGTGATCACTACCAAATTTCTGCAGAATACATAAAAATTATCGTCAAGTACCAAATTTCTGCCATGTCTTGGTAAACAATGCCCAATTCTACCATATTTTTATTGGACAAGAAGTAAAACCCATTGACTCGGGTTGATTTCTGAAGATTAGACGTACTTCATTCTCAAGGTTCTTATATAGAGCTGAAGAGTTCTCTTTACCTGGCATGGAAGCCCACCTATCTTCTTGAGGACATTGATTGGTAAAGTATCCATGACTTTGGTGGGTACAATACCATCAGAGAACCTACATAAACCAATAGAAAGATGTTCGACAAATTATTGCTAAACAGAATCACAGGTAAAAGTAAAGACCTTTACATACCACAAATAGTCAACTGTTCCAAGAAATTTTGAGTGGTATGATGTGGCCAAAGGTTCACCATTGGAGCTTCGTGTTTCTGCAGAACCCTATAAAGTAGCAGACTCGTGCATAGGTGGAGTGATCCAAAGCAAAGGTGGAAAAACTCTCTTCATGCAATAGAAACTCGTACCTTCACCATGGCATAGGAGCTCCTGAGCTTCAACGGATTTCTAACAACACGGCTATCAGTGCCTCCAGTTGCACTTTTGATCTCTTCATTTGTCCAGCTACTGTGCAAGAATCTGAGATGATTGGCATTTAAGGATAAACACAGATATCTGGAAAGTTAGAGAGCTGTAACGTGACATTCTTCCTTTCTCTTCATATAGGTTCCAAATGTATCACCAAACAAAACAAGATGTAAGCATTTATCAAACTACAACCACAAAAGAAGCCTTAGACCTCCGTGAACATAAAGAAACAAGAGTTACTGAGACATGGAGAACTGCTGTCGCCTAAACAGTCCAAATTCGGGTATCTTATCTATGATTATGTTGACACAGGAAAGTGACAGCATGAATATGCTTCCACAAATTCATCTTCCTCCCCTCTTTCCTTCCTTCATAGGTAACTTATACAAAGGCATCAAATAGCCATTTTCAAGAGATGAAAAAGAGATATTTCAGTAGTCCTATTCTGTCCTAGACATGATGAATCCTTTCCTTTTGTTCAAGCTTTTTTCTAGGATTCCAGTACATATTTGATAAAATTTCTCCCTCTGCTCTCCAGCTAACTAGTGTTGCTTTGCATAATTGTCAGCTTGATCAGTTATGACAAATAAATAAAAAAGAAAAATATATAAAAGATTATCTTAGACTATTATCAAGAGGTGCAAAAGAAAGGCTGTTTCTTTAAGTGTCAGATCATAATGACTCTGCAACTCCATAATATGCCAAGGCAGGTTCAAGTAGCTTGTTGAAACTTAAGTAATGGAATAGAAATCATGAAATTTTATGTACCATTACGTGAGATAACCGAAAAAAAAAATTGAATTACCTGTCCATCCATACAAAGAGAGAACCCTGTTCTCGTCTAATACCAAGAGCTTGAGTTGGACGGCAATTTTTCTGACCAGACAAGTCTCCTCTGTCATGTAGCATGATGTTCAACTGCAGCAGGAAATAAACACTACTTATAAAGCAACTATCCAGTACATAAGTTCTGTATTGAAACGCAGAAATTGGACTCCACAATTTTACCTCAGATGACGAGAAGAATGTGTAGATTGCACTCTGTCAAGAAGTACAAGTCAAAATCATCAGTTAGTGGCTCCAAAGAGATGATACAAAACATGCATGATGGATTTTGTGCTCCAAACCTGGGGAGTGCTATTATAATCACCAGCGAGCACAACTGGTGTGTTTCCCCACTTCTTGGAGAGGATGGATGCCCTTGATAAAAGAAAACGAATCTGAAGAACAGGATAATACAGGAAAAAAGCACATCTAGGCATCAAAACAACTTTACAAGAAGCCATAGGTATAAAAGAAATAGCGAATTATTGCTCACAACAATTAAGTGATGTTTGATTACTTTTTAACTGTTTTCTAACTCAAGAGATGCACATAAAAGGATCAAGGATAATGGAGTAATTATGAACTCTCAGTATGCTATAAGGCTAAACTCACTTGACCAAGTTTTACATCCCCTCGCCTTGGATTGTAGAGCACATGAATGTTCCCAACAAGTATTCTCCTTGATTTAGCTTTGCGCATCTACCTGTATTAGAAGAAGTAAGACCAGGAAATTGACAGGCTAGTTGAGAATGAAAAATAATTGCAACTAGACAATTGCATATGCTGTATAACTTTTCAGGAACCTTGTCAACTTGCATAATAGTAACAGCAATCAAGTTCTACAGCACTCCTTCATCCAATGCCTTACATAGTAGGACTTCAATAAACAAGCTAAAATCTACAAAACACCCATTTCTTCCATGCAAACTAGAAACACAAGTGGAATCTTAAATAACTGAAGTGGGGCAAATCAAAGGGAAATAACTCTTTCTACTGTAATCATCATTTGAAAGACCAAACGTTGGGTTTCCAACTTCATGATAAAAGAGATTTTTTGCCGTTGTATAAAAAGAGTCTACCTTTTTTCCTACTCTAATTACCAACAGCAGGCTGCACTAGTGAAATATCTAGCAAAACTTAGAAGAAAAAACAAAAAGAAGAAACTGATCTGGTTGTGCTGTTACAAGCACAAAATTCATCATCTAGCATCTGTAGGAAAGAAAAGTTCATTTAGTTGAGCTTTAGCCTTTGCTTGACACGAGTTTTGATATGAACAGTCTCGTTCTATTCATTAACTTAACGTATTCCTCTTGATAAGCAATTTTGAATTCTTTCTACTTATTGAAAAAGAGATAAAAACTTCAAAATGCACCCTAAGATTACCATAACATATAGTTTTGCTCAGTACGGAACCCCAGTATTAGCAAAAACATTGAATCAAATCACAGACAGGAGGAGACCATTGGGACAACATGGGTGACAAACACAAGTCAATGTACATATTTGATTATGTACAAGAAACCAAATCAAAATTACTCTTCTAGAATCAGGAATCAGAAGTTGCAGTACCAAGGGCCTAATATACCAGCCTTTTTGGAGATCTTCCTACATTTGCCCCTACCGTTTAGGACATTATCAACTGTGTGCTTGTGTTGGCAAGATTTATCCTTTAGACTACATAAATATAGAATTCGTTAGAAACAAGGATATTTATCATCTCCAGCTCACAATGTTCATCTCATCCACATGACAACTGAGTTTTTAAATCAGCTATTGAAAACTGAACCAACTAACGCAGAACTACAAGTCACTACATAGGAACGCATATATGCTCTAGATAAAAGCTGTAAAACCATCAAATATCTCGATGTTAGTGCGTTACCTCAAATACAGAGACTTGAGCAACATTATCTCGGAGCCCATACTGCTTAAACTCAATGCTCTCTCCCTCTATCAATTGGAACCTAAAAAAGCATCGAACAAACCAAACTAGAGCATCACTATCAATTATACAAATTTGCGAATCATCTTAGCATACGTAACAAACAAGACAAATAGCATAAATATTTACTTATCCGCTTTCCAAAACATTGCGCAACCATCAGCATAATCTCCAGTCCGCCTCTATGCAAAAAGAAAAAAAGGACATAAAAAATCATCCAACCAATATCAAATTCCCAATGAAAATATTCAATAAAAGAAGAAGAATTCAGGAAAGAAAAAAGGAGCTTTCACCTTATAAGAACCAAGGTACCCAGCTTTCTCCATGATGTTTAAGACATCAAAATATTTGTCCACCTCCTAAATTTTTACACCAATTGCAACAAATAAGTTTCAGTTTGAGCTTTAGTTATCCCTTGTTTGTTCCAAATATAAAAACAAAAAGGAAAGCGCAAAACTTTACTTGTAAACAAATGATATCAGGGTTCAAACCAATGAGCTCTTCGCATATAACCCTTTTGCGATAGTCCCATTTCAGGTAAATTGACGGAACATTTCTGTACAAATCCCAATGCTTGAAGGCATTTCTATCACCCAATATATTATACGACACAACGGTAAATCTCTCTGCAGCAAAAATTTAAAAACTTCATTCAGTTCCAAGAAAATATCAACCATCAAGAATTGATTTTCTAGTTAACTTCACAACCCCATATGAAACAAAAAGGAAAATGAACCTTCAGATAGAAGATGAGTTCTATTATTGTCTGCTGTAACCCACTGGCGGTCAGTATCAGGGATCAGCAGGGATGACTTTCGGCGGACGGGGTTGTACCATCTCCGGCTGTAGGATGATGACTTGGAGTTTGCTGGGCCCTTGACGCAAGTCAGTAAGAAGGAGGAAGATGGCGCCGCTCTAAGGCAGCAGCCCATTGATTGAAAGTAGTAGGGGTAGAAGCCCAGGTGCAGGAGGTAACTTTGGACTTTGGAGAGCGAGCAGTAGAGATAGGTACTATATTGTACAGTAACGTAGTAGGATTGAGTTCGTGTGGAGGTGGTGAATCTGAGCGCCAAAGTTAGTTGAAGGCGTTGCTTGGAGCTGGGGATTAGGGGCCAAAGTGCAACACCCTTGTAGACTTAGTCTAATCCTAAGCCATGCATGTACGCATTTGAGCAATCCGTTACACAAATATCAACAAAAACCTTAGCATGGCCCTGTCCCGAAAGTAAACCTTTGTGTGGCCTTCCTAAACCGAACCAAATGTCTCACTTGATTGGTACTGGAATTTTTTTTAAAAAAAAATGATAGAAGCTTTTATTAATATATCAAAACTTTATAGTAGAGTTCAATTATCTTTACATAAGTGTACCTCAACACTAAAATAGTAAAAAAAATCATTTTCTCATCTATTAATATGCCCTACTGCATATTCTCTAATGCTTTTATATAGATCCATACTATCGATATTTCTCACACAAAAGGAGTACAATTGAAACAAACTAGCAAAGTTATTTGTATCTTCCATCAATGTAGACATTCTAATGTCTTTCACCGTCCTTGCTCTAATCATGAAGATGAGCTGTTTGTTTCCAGAACTAACTCTAATTTTCCGCCATTGCTGCTCTTTTGCCTTGATTAATGCTAGTCTTACTGCTTCAGCTTCATCTTGCAGTTTCTTGACTGGTACTAGCAGTGGTAGTACCATTTTAAGATTTTCTTGTGCCTTTTGTGCCCGTCATTAGTAGTGTCATAACTCATAAGCAGCAGTGTTCTATGTTTGGTTGAACCTTCCATTACTTTGTTAACAATGATCGATATATTATAATCTAGGGATAATTTCAGAAACCTCCGTTGAGGTTTTTAACAATTTCATTTAGCTCCTTCGAGGTTTTTAAAATTACATGTACCTCCCTTGTCATTTAAAATGATAATACTACCCTTAAATATTTTAATGAACCTTTGTTTGGTATGCTTATATTTAGAATGACTTTTAAAATTATTTTTTTCATTCTTTTTCCTTCTTATTCCTTTTTATTTTAATTTTTTGCCAATAAAATTGTAGAACTACTACTATTATCTTTTAGTTTCTATTATAACAAAATGTCGAACTAGTGATTTTTTTTTATGAGTTAACTTTATACGTAATCCAATGTTTTTTTGCTAATTTTTGTTTTCTATTTTCTGATATTAAAATTAACAATAAATCAAACAGAAATGACCCAAAATCACTACTAAATTATGATAATCCCACTACTCAAAAAATTCAACTCTAAATCCATTATTTTGACATTTTCTTTTCTATCGTATAAATCCAAATCTATAATAAAATACCATCAAAAGTATCCTATCATATAGATAAAATTATTATTATAGTTGTTTATCAAGTAGTAGGTATGGATATGAAAATTTTGACACATTTTCCTTATAATTATACTAGATAATCTTATAATTGTATAGGAAAATAAATTAAAACTCACTACACAAGGGCATTTTTGGATATTCATTTAAAAATTTGACCAAATCAATATTTTTTTAAAATTTTGTTACTAAAACTATCAAATCAAGGGAGATAGGTGTAATTTTTCAAATTTCAGGGAAGTTCAATGAAATTGTCAGAAACCTCAGGGAAGGTTTATGAAATTATCCCTATAATCTATCTTAGTATAAATGACGCAACGTTTGTACATGATCTCAATATTGGTAAAGTTTCTCTCTTTTTCTGTTCTTGTAATACTAATTTATTCCTCTTTCCTCTCTATTTCTCCATCTTGTTCTTTCTTAATTTGATAATTCCTTATTCAATTCCATTACAACGGAATTGAGAGATTGGCACTAACTGCAAGATAGAGTTGAAACAATCTTTTATATAATTGAAAAAATATATATGTAATTGAGCATAAGACAACAAATAATAAAGGATTACCATTTTATGCACAGATAGTATAATAATTTTTTTTATACCAGCAACTTTAGTGTATGCTACATATGCATGATTTAAATTTCAAATTTAAATTTATGTTATGTAACATAATCTAAATCTATTAATATAAACAATATTATACACTGACAGTATATGAAAAAAGTTATTCAATAATAAATTTATATTCATTAATCAAATTTACAAAATCAAGATTTTAAACTGAATCTTTTACTATACACAACGAATCAACATCAAATCAAACCAGCTTGAGTGGGTTACGGTGTTCATCATTATATCTATTTTTATACATAAAGCATGAGCACGGTTTAGCGTTAACAAAATATGTTATTATTTTGAATTATCAAATTTACTTAAATTTACCATTATCATTAAGAGCAAAATGATAACAATTGCTTTGTTATCACATTGTCCTCTTCTCACATCAATAGTTGCTTTGACATAAAGTCGTTTCATTATTTATCTTTTTCATAAAGTATGCATACACATATAGCGTGTTTTACCCGTAGTGAAAAAAATTTAAAAGAGATGTTATAACACTTCTCTCTTCTAGTCAGATCTATATACCTGTTTATCCTTTGCACAATTTCTTTAGGCTCCTTGCTCTGTAAAATATGATAGATTAGATTATAAAAATATTATCATTGTGAAAAAAAAAACATAAAGTGTGCCTCACCCATTTTAATTGCTAATAATGGATAGTACTAATTGGGGGAGTACATGCACTTTAGAGCAAAAAACCTCAGTGGCCATTAAACTATTGGCGGGATCATATTTTGGCCATCAAATTATTTTTTATTAATAATTGGCTATTAAACAATTTAATCCGTTAAGCCATAACCATTTCATTGTTAATTGCTCTTAAGTTCTAAAATTAGCATAACACGAGGTAATGTCCAGGACAAATTTGTGCAGCAATTTACTGACCCTAAAAGTCCGATACGGCTAATTTCAGAACAATAGAGGAGTTGCTGGACCTTCAGCATCTTCCACCGAGTCGCCAGCCAAACCCCAAGTCGCATCCCTCAGCGTTCCTCGCACCGCTGCCAGAGGAACCGCCACCACCCACCGGAAGGCCACCGTGACGGTCCAAGAAGATGAATTCGAAACTACTTCACATCCTTCCACCAGGACTCGCCGTTCAACCAGAGGACTGCCGGTTGCTGCAGCTGAAGCAGACGTCCCCCAAACTCCACTCCCGCCTAGCAACATAGCCAAGGCTGCTTCGGCGTGCCACAAAATCGAGCCCCACTTTAATCAAATTGAACGGGAGGGACACCCGGAGGATAATAATAACATTGGCAAGGAAAGGGAGCATCTTTCTGAAAATCGCGGCTATTGTGCCAGCTACCTGGCAACGAGGTCTCAAGCATACACACAGTTGTTATTTACGAACAAACAGAGGAGTTGAGTTTAGGGATGGCAATGGGGCGGGTCCCCGGCGGGCACCCGCCCCGCGGGGGACTACCGGGGCGGGGGATGGGGCGGGGCTTGGGGCGGGGGCGGGGGGAAAAAATTCCCCCCCATTTAGAAACGGGGCGGGGGACGGGGGTATATTCCCCCGCCCCGTCCCCCGTTTAAAATTTAAAAAATATATATATACATAATTATATATATAATGATATTATCAATGATATTACTAATTATACATGTTTATTAATAAAAATTATTAACTATTTATACTAAATTTATTAATAAATTTATATTAAATTTCTAACTACACTTAATACAATAACATTTTTTTCCAAAAATGCATAATAACAATTTAGTGAATGTATTTGTATCAAAAGTGAAAATTTGATTATTTTAGTTATACTTTTTTATCATATTAGATTGTATTCAAATAACTTTTGTTTAATTATTTTTATGAGTTTCAATTGTAAAGTTACGATGAATAATAATTTGATGATATGTTGATATTTTAGTACTTGATTATTTGTTCAAATTTAATTATAATAAATTATATAATAAATTTTTTTTAACCCCCGCGGGGGATGCGGGGCGGGGCGGGGGATGGGGGTAACTAATAGGCAATGGGGCGGGGGACGGGGGAAGGATCCCCCGCCCCACCCCCGCCCCATTGCCATCCCTAGTTGAGTTGTAGGGTCAGTAAATTGCTGGACAATGAGCAACTGTTCACGCACTTTTCATAAGCCCACCTGCTCAATTTAGAAACTCTTTTGCCTGCCTCTATTTCTCTTCTCTGCTCTTGTTTTTCAAGAAATGGGGAGCTTTGAGCATAAAGTGAAGGCCTTGAAGATCCTTTTCCAGGAAGGGGGGAAGATTGTTGGAGATTCATGCAAGAAGGGATGGTACAAGGTCCAGGACATTAGGAAGTAGTGATTTCAGGGATTTTGTTCTGTTTCAGCAAAAAATTGTTCACGTTTTCTTTTTCTGCTTCTGACAATTTTTTGCGTTAATTTACCAGTTGAGTTTTGTTTAGTTGTGGTAAGTGGTTTTGTTTAGGGATGGCAACGGGGCGGGGGACCCCTCCCCCATCCCCCGCCCCATCCCCCGTCCTCCACTCCCCCCGCCCCGCCCCGTTTCTCCCGCGGGGTTAATAAAAAATTGTTATATAATTTTATTATGGTTAAATTTTAGCAAATAATCAAGTACTAAAATATCAAAACATCATCAAATTATTATTCATTGTAATTTTACAATTGAAACTTATAAAAACAATCAAATAAAAATTATTTGAATACAATCCAATATGATGAAATGAATATAATCAAGTAGTCAAGTTTTCATTTTTGGCACAAATACAATCACTAATTTATTATTGTACTTGTGCTTTTTTTAAGAAAAAAATGTATTGTATTAAGTGTAATTATGAATTTAGTATAAATGTATTAATAAATTTATATTAGTAAATTTAGTATAACCAATTAATAATTTGTATTAGTACACATATATAATTATTAGTATAATTAATAATATCAATTATATTATATATACTAATAGACATTATATAATACATATAACTAATAATATCATTATCATAAGTTTGTAACTAATTAAATTATATATTATATATATAATTATATACATATATATTTTATATATTTATTTTTTTAAAGCGGGTGGCGGGGCGGGGGTACACTCCCCCGCCCCCCGCCCCCCGCCCCGTTTCTAAGCGGGGGGAAAAAAATTCCCCCCGTCCCCATTAGCCCCCGCGGGGCGGTTGACCGAGGGCACCCGCCCCCATTGCCATCCTTAGTTTTGTTACATGTAAAGGGAGTTTGGGTAATTCTTGTGGTTTTTTTTTTTACACGTGGCTTCTTGTGATAACTACTCTCAATCCTTGACCAAAAAAAATTACTGGACAAAATTATCCTCGGACATTGCCACGTGTAATGCTAATTTTAGAACTTAAAAGTAATTAACGACGAAATGGTCACGGGTTAATGGATTAAATTGTTTAGTTGCCAATTATTGATAAAAAATAGTTTGATGGCCAAAATATGATTCCGCCGATAGTTTAATAACTGCTGGGATTTTTTGCCTTGAACTTTATAGGTTACTGAAGGGGCTTCCAGTAATTTTACCTTCCTCCTAGAATTTCACACATTGCGACATCGTTTACCCCTAGCATTTATCCCTTGTAAATAGATAAAACCAAAGGAAAATCAGGAAATAATTGTGTCCAAAATTAACACGAGCCCGGAGCCACCAAATATTTTAGAAGTGGAGCAGAAATTTTGTTGGCACCTGACTGAAGAACAATAATACACTGCGACTGCGTGTGTGTGTGTGTGTGTGTGTGTGTGTGGTGTAGGACGACGAGGCTACAGACAGAGGCCCATTAATGGAGACCACCATCTGCAGTCGAGTTGCTCTCTCCCCCAACCCGTTACTCCAGCCCAAACCGGGTATCCGAGCTCCATCTTCTTTCTTCTTCGTTTTATTCATCCTGTTATTGGGGTTACAACCCATAAGAAATAAATTGCTGGCTGAACTGAAATTTCTTTTGATTTTAGAACATGTAGCAACAGGGATGTGATGTTGGTTTGTGACAATTCTTGGTAAATGGGAACTAATAGTGTCAAACGAATTAAGCTGTAGAAGCCCGGTAATTTGCATGATGAATGTGGAATTTGCTTTGTTTTGTTAGGTAAGTGCTATTGGAGAAGGATTTTTCAGATGATAACTTCAATACTTAGATTTGGGATATAGGTTTATTGGAGATAAACTAATATAATCTGTACTGCTAATGTTATTGAATTTGCTGATTAAAAAGAAATTACTTGAGCATGCAATTGTTTAGTGATTTTATTGTATCACAATTCAGATGTTATAAGTTGAAATAGTAGTTTGTGTAGGTATAGTGAGATAGTAATTTTTTCCGTGTGGTTGCAAATATGGGAATTGGAAAGAATCAGACCGAATCTATGTCAAGCTGAAGCTTTGAATCTCGATCAGAGCCGCTATGGTTACTCGTGAGAATATAGATATCTCACTGAATCTAGGCCATGGAAAGGAGAAAAGTTATCTGTTGCATGACTTCTGAACATCTGTTAAAATAGGCCTTTCTTTTGTGAATACTTGCACTTGTTTCGTTTGTAGTGTTCTTTGTGGCTTGCAAACCTTTGGATACCCTGCTATGTTTTAGGATAATATTCTGGCCCCCTGTCCCCATTCCATCTTGTAATTTTGGTTCAAATATTTTTTCTTTTCTCTAGCTAATAAACAACCTCAGCAGCATCCCTATGATCAGTTTCCAATCACTGGGCATTTATGCTATTGGTGATTAATTTTTTATATGCATGCTGATAGTATTATGGTCCACAGGAGATAAATATTCTCTTCAAAAACAATGGAGAAGCAGGAGCAACTTTATGACAATGCCAATTGCAGGAGCTGGGAAAGGCGCTGGGGTGTTGGATAAGCCTGTCATAGAGAGAACAGCTCCTGGTCGTGAATCAGAATTTGACTTGAGGTCTGGTAGTTTAAACTTGTAACTTTTTTCCATGGTTCGGCAATGTTGTGGCTCTTTTTTTCTTTTGCAGAAGAACATAATTTTTGTTTCTCTCTTTATTCCATACTACTACTTTGACTTTTCCACAACAAAGTTGTATCTTGTGTTTCCGAGGTCCTCTTTAGCTCTCTCTCTCTCTCTCTTTAATGTTTTATATTAACTTGGATAATATATATATATACACACACACACAGTGAGTTGAACAGTTGTATACTATATGGGATAGGACTAAAGAACAAGACGTCTGACACTTACATAGAGCTGAGGGTTTTTAACAGTGTGGTGGAGCTTTCAGACCTGAGTAGTTTGGAATTTTTATTGGGCTTATATAATTTGGCATTCTTCTTGCTATTCATACCATACAGTGCACATCTGGTAGCACTTTCAGCTGTTTAGAGCTGGACTAAAAGAACTACAGCATAAAAAATCAAAGATGTGGTGGTGAGACTTGCTTGCTCTTCATTGACTGAACAACTTGGGGGGAGATGACGCTCTAAGCTGTAGTGGCTTATTTGCTTTAGTGAAAGTTCATTATAGTTTTTGTTGGTCCAAATCTATTTTGAGGTGTTCTCTTTTGCTTTCTATTCTCTACAACTAGCTTCAAGCTGAAAGAAACTGATCTGAAATGGTACTTTTAAAGATTTTTTTCCGAGATGACTGGCTTTTAAAAATATTCAGCATTGGCAACTTTTAAGCAAGGCATATTGTCAACAAGAAATTGTCGAAATTTTATGTATGATTGACAGAGTAAGAGCTAACCAGTGATATATTTATTTTTCTGCTGAAGAGTAACCATAAAATGTCTAGAAAGAAGAGAACAGCTTGAAGAACCTCTTATCATTTCCTGCCATGCGATGTTCATTGTTGTTTTCATTCTTGTGGATACCTATTGCTAAAATTTCCCTCCCACCTCCCCCTTCTCCCATCAAACAGAGACAGAAAAAGAACAAATAAAAGGGACGGAAAAGTAAAGCCACCAAAAACCTGAATGAATTGGATGATGCCTTTCATTTTGAAAGTGGTGCATGATAGTTGAAATTGGTAGATTCTATAAACAATTAGGGATATGTTGCATGAAGATTACTCCACTTTGTTTTGCAGGAAATCAAGGAAAACGTCTCCGCCTTACCGGGTGCTACTGCACAATGACAATTACAACAAGAGGGAGTATGTTGTGCAAGTGCTGATGAAAGTCATACCTGGGATGACTCTGGACAATGCCGTGAATATCATGCAAGAGGCACATTACAATGGCTTGTCGGTGGTGATAATCTGTGGTCAAGTAGACGCAGAAGACCACTGCATGCAGCTGAGAGGCAACGGCCTCCTGAGCTCAATTGAACCTGCCAGTGGAGGTTGTTGAACATATCAGATTTCATTACTTTGGGGAGTTGTAATGGATCTGCATTACTAGGACTTGCACATGTATATAGAAGCTTGAAAGCTAGCATCTCAATCAGTCGACATGCACTAGGACTTTGAATCTGTAGACCAAGATGAGGGTATCAGTGCCAATATACCAGCTACCCTATCTTAATCTCCTCTCTATATGAATAATCTATGATCACCTCCCTTATTGGCCATTTGCTGGGGTTTATATGTGAGTAGTTGGTTCTGAATGAGGCATGCACATGAATATATATATATATTATGATTATGTATTTTCTAAATTCATCGTTGGCTGGCTCATTTGGTCCGTCTACAAAGTTTCTTTTTTTTGGGTCAGCAAACGTACTTTAGTGGAGACGTGAAAATTAAAGCCCAATTCTCTATATGGCAGTTTTTTCCAACTTGTTATTCTTGGATCTCAAAGATTTACTCCTAAAATTTAATTTTAGCCCAGCCCAAAAGGAGAGAGAAAAGTATGGCTTGGTTTGGGAGTTTAGGAGAGAAGGAAAAGAAGACACTATGTAAGAAGAATGAGGTCATTCTACCAATACCATATTAATGGGGTCGTACTCATATAATTGTTATTTTGTTGCTTATAGTTAAAATTCTAAAATAGGTAACCCAAAAACATTTTTACTTTTGGAAAAAAAAAATTCTCTTTATGGGTAAAAAAAAAAAAAAAAAAGGAATTCATCACCCAATTCCTTGCCACTAAAAAAAATCCTCAAAATTAAACACACCTGACCCGACCCGTTACTGACCCGACCGGCCGAAAGAAGACTCGCTATTGTTCTACGGCCCGATTATTTTTAAAACCCCAACCAAAGCCCCCCCTCGCAGCAGAGTACGAAGCTCGGAAAGCAAAGAAACCAAAGACCAAACTCCCCAATCAAATCGGAACTCCGCCCAATTTAGCCCTGCAACCATGTATGACGGAGGTAGTATCGTTCTATCTTTCTCACTCACGTAGAACACACACTTACAGGCTCAGGCACTCGCTAGCACTGACTTCACTATGTACCAGTTTAAATTTGTTTTATTTATGTGCATTTTTCTCTACTATGTATGAAAAAAAAAAAAGATGAGGTATCAGCTATAGTGGTGGACTTAGGCTCACACACTTGCAAAGCTGGTTATGCCGGCGAAGATGCTCCGAAAGCCGTCTTTCCTTCGGTAAGCCATTGCTAGTAGTCTATTTCAGCTCAATATATTCGCGAATTTACTGCATTTATTATCATGATTTTGCAATGTGGCTAGAATTTTACTGTTCTGGAGCTGAATTTTTCTCCAAGTTCGAATTTTTTGTTTTACCTTCTTTTGCACCTGATTTATGTTAATCTCATTCGAGTTTCTTCTTAATGTAACCATTAAAGTTTGATTTTGATAGTCATCGTTCTTCTTTTTCTTTTGGTCCTCGTTTGTTGGATGTGAACTTCTTACACTGGGAGATTTTAAAGGTTGGAACGTCGAATCATGGTTACAAGGAACTGAACCTACAGTTTAAGAAAAAAGAACTAACCATAGGACAGACCAACCTAAGAAGTTGATTGTGAACATATACAGGGGGATTAAGGTGTTGTGTTGTTTTACTTTTGCCATTGTGGATAGTGCTAATTTTTCTTCAATTTACTTTCTTTTGGCTCTTTAAGGAGAATTTTTTTGACAAGGCAGTTGAATAAAATGGATTTTATGCATGGAAGGAAAATTGAAGTGCCAACTTGTTATAGATTGCAAGGGGATCTATACTAAAGATTGAAGGTTTAAATGTCGAACATAGGGCAGAATTATGGACTTCACTTTTCTGATATTCACCATATTGCTACACGAGGGGTCTTTGAAGGAAAAGGGTCTTGTTTTGGTAAAATGGTGCATCAACTATTTGATCATTTATCAGGTTGTTACATTGGTTCTAGAATCTTAAAGAAGACTTATCTTTATCGTGAACGTGAAGCTTGATGGAGATTAAATACAGGATAACTGATGCTTCTAAAACATACTGGTGAATGTAGCGTCTAATGGGTGCACAGTAAACAGCTGACATAAGATTTGTATTGTATAAGGTTATTGGATCAATTGATCAAATGGAAGTTGATGAGCCGGATAATCCAGACAAGAATTCTGGATCTGTTCCAGATTCTAAATCCAAGGCTAAGCGAAAGTTATACGTAGGATCCCAGGCCTTGGGATTCCGCCGGGATCACGTGGAGGTCAGTCAGAAGAACATCTTTTAGATAGGTTTTGGCTTGCACGTTCAACCTCTTTTCTTATTGAGCTTGTGATATTCTATTTTCTCAGGTCCTATCTCCAATTAAGGATGGGATAGTTGCTGATTGGGAAATTGTTGAAAGCATATGGGATCATGCCTTCAAGTAATCAAATTTGCATATTCATCTTGGTTCAAATTGTATTCTAAGCATATGGAATCTCTGTGCTGCATCACCTGCTTAGTAGTTACAAGGGATGCAACAATGGTTTGCTTACTAAATGGATCAGACCTTAGCAATAGGGAAAATTTATGAATAGCATATTGGCGGGGAGTAATAGCCAATTCAACTTAAATAATTTCAACACATCCAGCTCTGTTCAAATCTTTAATATTTTGATTCTCATCTTGGAGGTCCTAGATAACATATGTAACTAATCTTGTACTTCTTCTCATCGTCAGACTGATACCACTTTAGTGGAATAATTGTTTTCCTATTCTAGAATTCATTTAGATTTACTAGAAGACAGGAGAAAAGGGGAGCTTTTATGTGCTGGTGTATAGTCTTCAGCGATGGATAAATACATCCCATCCTTTCCATTGTCATGCACTGCTTGTGGAAAAATGTGTTTTTCCCTTTTTCTCTTAGTTGTGCATCTCCGCATTGTTTTTGAATGGTACAGCCATCTCTACCATTCAATGAATATTATAATTCATAATTCATACTATCACTTGCTTTGTCATTTGTAGGGAATGCCTCTTGATTGATCCTAAGGAGCATCCCATGCTGCTTGCTGAGCCATGTGCTAATTCTCAACAACAGAGAGAAAAGTGAGATGATAATAAAAAATTCAGAATCCCGCAATGGATCCTTCTTTAGTCCTTTATATGCCTATATGTTTTATTACTTGCATGACATCTCTCATACATGTGACCTGGAAGGTCCTTTTGCTTCTTGCTCCAAAAGATTAGTGTTACTAATTTTCTAATATAGTGGTGATGCTTGATTTATAAGTTAAATTTTTCTCATATAATTTTGGGGGGTATGGGTGGATAAGTCTGTCTTTGCAAGGTAAGCTCTGGTTATTTTTGTCTCTCTTCTTTTGAGATTTCAGTCATTTGAGATGTAAGTACTTTTCTTCCATTTCCCATTATTTTGAGAGACATAAGAAAGGAGATGGTGGTATTCCATGTGGCTGTCTAAACAACAATTCTTAAGTATGCAGATCTCTTAAACCATGCACGGTTTGGAGAATCATAGCTCAAATTTTTTGGCTCAACATGGATATCCTTTTCTTCGCCAGGCATTTAGGACCTTATTAATTGCCATTGGAAAATAAAGATGGTCTGAAAATGCACATCTAGCAAAGTATAAGTAAGTGCTTGTGGCAGTTTCCTGCTCTAGCCTTTAGGAGGTCTTTCTCATCATTTGTTGGAACATTCATTGTCCAATAAATCTTGCTTATAAAGACAAGAAGCGATGAGGTTTGCTGCTATATTAGACTTGTTTAGTACTGACTGGAATTGCCTAAACATATGCCTCATTGCATGGGCTACTTTTAGAGACCTTTATGCTGATGAGTTTAGATTAACTAATCTACTGTCTTGGTTCAAATTATCAAATAACTAGAGAAACAAATGATGCATTTTGACAAATGATGCTGATGAGTTTTTTTGACAAATGATCCATTTTGAATTCTCTTGATTGCTTTTGGTTTGATTTGAAATTCCATTTACTGACATGATCTAATCTGTCAGACTATTCCTGGTATGGAGAATTTTGCCGAGACTGCTCCTTCTGTTCGTGGACTGCCACAAATGGTAAATCCTGTCATTTTGCACTTTTATCCATGAGCTGGGGATCTAGCTACCATTATTCTCTTTTTACTTTTACAATATATCCTTCTAAAATTCTTCAGGTCTTGGAGAGCATAAATAAGTGTGATGTGGATATTAGGAGAGAACTCTTCAGCAGTATACTGGTAAATTTTCAACCCTTCAATGTGAATAAGTACCTTAATTACACCAAAATGTATAAGGCTGTTATCTAGACTTTTTTTTTTCTGTCGACAATAAATTATTTTTTCCCCTGTTGGTTATCAAAAATCTCTGCAATTTTAGTGAGGTAAACCTTGTATGTAGTGCTTCATCTTGCAGCTGTTCCCCTTTTTCCTTGGATTTCCAGCTTCCCATATATTCTCTTCATAGTATTTATGCATAATTGGCTGTGTCCCAATAAATTTGCCTCTCTCCACGAACTCAGACATCTTACTTAATTCCTACTTTTTCACTCTGATGATATTCCTATAGTAGTTGGATATTATTTTTTGTCCTTTTTTCAGTGCAGATGCACATCAAGGATTCCTGCTGTTATATTTAGGTTTTGCTAACTTCTTTTTAAGCTTGTTTTAGCTCAATGACTCTTAAAAGATGATGTCTTCCACTCAAGTTTCTGTTCTGTCCCCCAGATCATTGTATTTGCATAGTTACCTTTTGTGTTGTCTTTAGGAAACATATCTTGTACTTAGAAGAGTGGATCATATAGTATCTGATTTGATTTCAACCTTACACAGCTTGCTGGTGGCACTGCATCCATGCAACAGTTAAAGGAACGTCTGGAGAAAGACTTGCTAGAGGTAGGTTTTTTTCAGTCAAATTTCTGTATTTAAAAGAAAAAGAAGTCCTTGTTCTGGTACTCTCCCCAAAAGAGGAGAGGGAAAATAAAAAGGAAACTCAGAAGCCCAAAGTTGTGTGATGAAGGAAAAGATGAAAGAAAGGGAAGGAAGAAAAGATCAGATATGTGGCTATCTAGTTATTTCTGACATCAAATGCTTAATGTTGAGAGAATGCACAGCTTATTGCAACGTGATGATTCAAGTTTGTCCAGTGGTTTTAGTTAATGCTTGACATTTTTCTTATGTCTGGGTCTACCGTTTGCAGGAATCTCCTCAAGCTGCTAGAGTGAAAGTTTTGGCAAGTGGAAATGCAACAGAAAGGAGATTCATGTAGACTAACTTGCTTGATGGGAAAAATTTTTTTTAAAAAAAAATGAAAAATGGAAATCAATGTGTTCTATCTTCTGCATGTGTAGATGGGTGGATGTAGATTGCTGTTGTCCTTTCCTTCCCATGTTATTTTCATTTCTTCAAGAACCAAATTTTCAGGTTGAACATTGTGAACTGTTATATAAATCGGCATCTCTTTGGGAGGCGGCTCAATAGAAAAGCCATTAGGTTACAGCATTGATGTTACGTGTCACTTAGGAATTCGCCATATGGAGAGGGTAAATCATGTTGGTAACTGGCAGATATGCTTTTGTTTCATTCCTGTATTCCTTGCCTCAGTGCTTCCTCCAAAGCTGCATGTTTAGACCAAATTGCTTCTGTTTTATGATTGAACTTGAAGAGGATATTTCTTTGCATTCATGTTAGCATCCTACGCGTTGACTAACTCGTCGCATTCAGTGTTTGGATAGGTGGGAGTATATTGGTGTCGCTTGGATCCTTTCAGCAAATGTGGTTTTCAAAGTCTGAGTAGGCTTTTACATCCACTCCACCTTTCAATATTCAACTTTTCTCCTTTTTTCTCCCCATATTCAGTCCGTTTTGTCTCTTGATTAACAGGTTCGAGGAACATGGAGCTTCTTATGTTCAAAGAAAATGCCCGTAAAAGTACTTGACTGGTGCGGACAATTATCACATTAGACAGAAATTCATGGAGCTGACTTCACTTTGATTAGTTTGCTGACGGTATGGGTTGCTTGGTTTTAATATCCTGCTCTATAGGTGCCCAAACAATGTAATATATATATATACTGTACCGCTCACGGACGTTGCGAATGTTGTACAATTACGTTGCCTAGTGGGTAGGCCTGTTAACGGTCCGGGTTCGGATCCGTGAAATTATTGCGGGTATGGGTAGGGATTTAATTCCGTTACTCGGATCCGGATCAGGATCCGTTTTGTTAAACAAAAAAAATGGATCGGATACGGAATATAGTATTCCGACCCGTATTAGACTCGGATCCGAATATAAATGGATTAATAATTTAAAATAGGGATAATTGCATAAACCTCCCATGAGATTTCTGACATTTGCACTAACATCCCATGTGGTTTGAAAAATTACACTGATCTCCCCTGAGGTTACTAATCTTTTGCAAATTTAGTCCAAACGATTAAAATATTACTTTAGGGAGTGAAATTAGAATTTTGTACCAGATTTGTCCTTTGTGCTACATGTCCAATGAATGATAAAGTACTATAAATCAATTAACAATTAATAAACTTTAAGGAGTATAATTTATGAGTAAACACGCATTACTCATTTAAAGTACCGGCTCTTTACGGGTATTTTATTTTCAAACATTAAATTTATGATAAATATATCAATATTTGTAAGTAAAATTCAAAAAGTGTTACAGTAATATTCTTGCTAAAAGGAAATCGGTAGGTTATTTATTTAATATAAATTAATTTTTTTTTTTAAAAAAACAATGGTCCATAAAGTATTAATTTTTTATGGCTTTCATCCATTACATGAGTAAAGTATTCGCTCTTTATGTGCATTTTATTTTGAATCATTTAATTTATGTTAAATACATAAATGTTTGTAACTAAAATTGAAAAAGTGTTATATTAATATTTTTACGGAAGAGAGATTAGTAGGTTTTGTATTTAACAAAAATTAAATATTTGAAAGTAAATACAAATCTGTATTTGAGCACAAATATTTGTATTAAATTAAATGTTTGAAAGTAAAATACCGTAAAGAACTGGTACTTTAAATAGTTACCGACTCTTTATGGGCAAACACGCATTACTCATTTAAAGTACCGGCTTTTTACGGGTATTTTACTTTCAAATATTTAATTTATGATAAATATATCAATGTTTGTAAGTAAAATTCAAAAAGTGTTACAGTAATATTCTTGCAAAAAGGAAATCGGTAGGTTATTTATTTAATATAAATTAAATATTTTTTTAAAAAAAAATGGCCCATAAAGTATTAATTCTTTATGGCTTTCATCCATTACATGAGTAAAGTATTGGCTCTTTATGGGTATTTTATTCTGAATCATTTAATTTATGTTAAATACATAAATGTTTGTAACTAAAATTGAAAAAGTGTTATATTAATATTTTTACGGAAGAGAGATTGGTAGTTTTTGTATTTAACAAAAATGAAATATTTGAAAGTAAATACAAATCTGTAATTGAGTGTAAGTATTTGTATTAAATTAAATGTTTGAAATAAAATACCCATAAAGAGCCGGTACTTTAAATAGGCAATGCGTATTTGCCTATAAACTATACTCCTTAAAGTTTATTAATTGTTAATTGATTTGTAGTACTTTGCCATTCATTGGACATGTAGTACAAAGGACAAATTTGGTACAAAATTCTAATTTCACTCCCTAAAACAATATTTTAATCGTTTGGACTGAATTTGCAAAGGATTAGTAACCTCAGGGGAGGTCAGTGTAATTTTTCAAACTACAGGGGACGTCAGTGTAAATGTCAGAAACCTCAGGGGAGGTTTCTGCAATTATCCCTTTAAAATATGTATATTCATCAATATAATTTGATTAGGGTGATGTATTTGAGTAAAGTCAATTTGATTTCTTTTCTTATTTGGTTTTTTTTTTGTATTAGTTAGAAATTAATGTATAAATATATTTTTTTTCTCATTTTTATTAGAAATTGTAAAATTTGATAAATTTTTTTCGGGTAGATCCGACCCGAATCAGAGACCCGTGGGATCCGGATCCGGAATATGGAGTAAAAGACCCGTTGGATAAACGGGTCGGATTCGGGTTCGATTTTGTATGCCGGATCCGGGTTCGGGATAATGAATTTCGACCCGGACCCGACCCGTTGACAGGCCAACTAGTGGGGATTATAATATCCTCCGTACGGGGGTCGTGTAGCAACATTACGGTCGCAGACATTTTAAAACTTGGGGTGATTTGTTGCTGTCTTCCAGGAGTACTTAGTGAAAGAGGGATTGAATTTCTGCGTGTTAAATTTAATAAAAGTCTGAAATGATTTGGTGCAAGTGCAGCCTTGGAAAGCTAAAAGCTATTTCCCCCAACAACTAAAAATGCACTAATGGTCATGCTCTGATTCCAACATCTAAGCAACTTCATTTTCTTTCCAATGCAAGTCAATATTCTTAATAGTTAAAAACCCTTCCGTCTTCTTCTGCTTTAAAATTGGTTTTGAGCATTCTTGGCTCTGGTCAAAGCTGGACAAACAAGAACACGTGGCTCTTCCTTAGATTGGCAAGTGTGGTAAAGTGGAACAGAAAAAATGCAACACACACACATATATATATATATATATATATAATGCAAGGACATGGTTGGATAATAAAAGAAAAAAAGAACTAACTTTTTTTTGTTTTTTCTTTTTCGGATTATATGGGAGTGTTTGGATAGCAAAAATATCTCAAATTGCTTGCATCATAAACACATTTTTCAACCCACATTTTTATATTTTCAATCATCTTTTTATCTCACATACATCACATCACAAAAAATGCTATAGTAATAATATATCAAATAATATAATCCCTTTCTTGGCTATGGTCGAAGTTGGACAAATAAGAACATGTGGCTCTTCCTTTAGATAGGTAAGTGTTGTAAGAGGAACATAAAAAATGCAACATCTTCCCAAAAAAATATATACACACACGCACACGAGGACATAGCTTGATAATAATATGTTAGGTTAATATTTTTTTGAAGAAAAATATAAAGAGAATTAACTCTTTTTCATTTTTTTTTAGATTCTATTGTTGATATGAATAATCACTTTCTTGATTATGATGGGAGCATGACATATAAGAATACGTGGCTCTTCCTTAGATAGGCAAGTGTTGCAAGAGAAACAGGAAAAATGCAACATCTTCCCCAAAATATACATATATATATATATATGTGATGACTTGACAATAATCTCTTAGGTTAATATTTTTTCTGGAGAAAAAATATAAAATGGATTAACTCTTTTTTGCTTTTTCTTTTTTGGATTATATTGTTCATACGGATAATGACTTTCTTGCCTGCGTTACTGCGTATAAGGTTTTCCCTTCGTTTCAATTTACTTCGCAGCAATGCTCTGAACACAGCCAACTGCCCTGCCATACTGCATTATTTGCCGATTGCCAATGATAGTCCATCCTTCAGGCAACTTGAGATCTCACTAAATTCAGTACTTACTGGTCTCCGCAAATGCAAGGTTAACCTTACCCAGACGTAATTTTTTTACAGGAATAATTTCAGAAATCTCCCTTGAGGTTTGTGGCAATTTCACTTAGCACCTTTAAACTTTAAAAAATCACTTGCCTTCCTTATTTTTAACTTTTTTGTAACATTGCCAACCCATTTCAAATATATTATTAAAAAAAACTCATTTGTAGGTAGATAATATAATTTCATTTCAGTATTGCCCTCCTCTTGTGAACCATTTTGTTGACATAACAAAACCAGTTAATCTCTTAACTTTTGAACACTTGGGCGATGTGATTTTTTAATTAGGAATTGCAAAGTGTTAACAAGGTTGAAAGACCTATTAATAATTTTCGTGTTAACAAGAAATATACTAAAAATTTAAAAATCTAAGTAATTTGGAAAATTCACAAAAGTTGCCTAAGAATTGTACAATGAAAATAATAGCAATTTTCACCTTGAAAACACCTCAAATATGTTTTTAAATTTATAGTTAAGAATTTTATCTTATTCAAGTTTTCAAGCCATTGATCTGGTCAAAGAATTATAAAATTCAAAAAAAATTGTACACAATTCTTAAATCCTTAATTTCATCCATAAACACTTTTGAATTAAAAACAATAATTTGTGATCTCTGAGAAAACCTCAAATGAGTTTGTGAACATAAATATTTTGCCTTTTTTATGATTTACAAGTCATCAATCTGGACAAGGAATTTAGAAAATTTTAAAAAAATTTAAAATTTTGAAAAGCTCCTCAAATTAACCAAAAGCACTTTATAATAAAGGAATAGTCCTTTTTGACTTGAATACACTTTGAATATAATATTAAAATAAATTTTTGGTACATTAAAATATCTAAGATTATACTGTATCAATCAACATTTACACATTTGTACCGTTTGTTTTATTTTTAGCTTTTTATTACATGCTTTCAATTTTGAAAAAAAAAAAAGAGTAAGCCAACAAAGGGCACATTTGGAATGAAAATATCTCCGCTATCCAAAAGATGAGTTTTTAAATATTATGTTTCATAATAGGTTGTCACTGTTACAAAAAGTTAAAAATAGGGAAGACAAATGATTTTTTTGAATTAAAGGGTGCCAAGTGAAAATTTTAGAAACATCAAGGGAGGTTTGTGCAATTATCCCTTTTCTAATGCATAAAAAAACTACGAAGATAAGGTAGCACTTTGATTCTCATCCGATGCCATTAAAAGGGGATGATCTATCAGAACATAAATTGGAAAACTTATGAACATGATTGTCTTTTTCTTCAGAGTTTGATTGCACATGAGTTTCCAAGTAAACTTGGAACGTGAACGATAAGAACATTGATCTATTAGGTACCATAACTTATCATCGAATTATCCATTTGGTATGTGAGGTCTCAAGTCTTCACCTGCGTGTGCTGCAATTGTGCATCACTAATCAAACAAATCGGCATCATTACTCGCAGTTCATGGGGTGCCCTGATGAGAGTTCTTACAGCACAAAAGAGTCAGCAACATTAACTACATTAACTGCAGTACAGCAATTCACTTCCAAAACTACCAATCTTGCAGGCCCTATACAGGTGGATCCATCTACCTCAAATATATAATGAAACAAAAGTAGTTAGAGAGTCAGTTTCCTTCCTCCAAAACTAAATGAACCATTGCTCTAGGGGCAAATTGCACATTCACTAAAATCTCTCGTGGCTTCAGAGAACTCACCACCACCACCACGCAAAGAGCCGTCAAGCATCACCATCATTTATAACAAGAAGAAGATAAATTAAAGATAGACAGAGGGAAGAGAGATCACTTGCACCAACCATCTTTGCACTCAACCGACAAGAAAAAAGATAAGAGCATCAAGTAGAAAGACTGTGAATAGCTCAAAAAGATGGAATGTAAATAAAACAGGAGTTTCGACTCTGGAGTTTCTCTGCAGCACAAATAAAAAACCAGGCAAACAAAAAGAAGGGATTGCCAAGAAATCACGAAAGAACAAGAAGACAAGCTTTGCACGAGGCTTCATTAACAAATGGTTTGTCTAGATAGTGAAATTATTTCAAATAATATTTCGCTTGCATCATAAACATATTTTTTTACATATTTTTTTATATTTTCAACCACTTTTTTATCTCACATACATCACATCACAAAAAATATTAGAGTAATTATTTCAAATAATACCCTATTCAAACAGTTAGATCTCGTACTAGCCACACTTTAAATCAACAAGTTGATTTCCTAATCAAACATCCAAACTCGAAAGCTAAAATACTATTATAATCAAGGTCGAAAAATGAATGAAAATTAATCCATTGCGTTAACCAATCCCAATTCATGCATTACCACCAATACCCAAACTCCTGAAAAAGAAAAGAAAAAGGAAAATGTCAAGAGGATTAACTTTAGAGAGCGGTTTCATGCTTCTTTCAAACTTTAAATGCTCCTCTTGTTCTCATCCTCAACAGGAAACAACCCTGACCTGAGGACCCCCCAACCCTCCCCCCTCCTTTCCCTACCCCTCCTTTGCCTTACGTCCTTTACTTAAGCCCCATTCCCAGCTCTCACTTTAACTCACTCCTCTGAACCTATCAAGAACACAACAACGACGACTACATGGCTCAAACTCCAAGCCCCATTCTCTCCTTCTTCTTAGTTCTCGCTTTCTTGCTTTCCTTTACCTCTGTATCGAATTCCATTCGTGATCATCAACACAACAGCTACCAAATTTTTGATGTTTCAGCCGTTATCCAAAAAACCCATCAAGTTTTCACTCAACAAGCCCAGCAGGAAGAAGAAGCTAAGCCTACCATCACTGCCACCGCACAACATAACTCTTCGGTTCTCTCATTTTCACTGCACCCAAGGGCTTCCGTGAAAAATCCGCAGCACAAAGATTATTCTTCCCTCACGCGCGCCCGTATCGCCCGTGACTCGGCCCAAGTTAACTCTCTCAACTCCAAGCTCGAGTTCGCTCTCTCCGGCTACACCCAAGCGGACCTCAAACCGGTTCCGACCGCCATCCAACCGGAGGACCTGGAGACGCCGTTAACTTCCGGGGTAAGTCAGGGAAGCGGAGAGTACTTTGCCCGTATGGGCGTGGGTCGACCCGGTAGATCATACTACATGGTTATCGACACCGGAAGCGACCTCAGCTGGCTCCAATGCCAGCCCTGCGCCGACTGCTACCAACAAACCGACCCAATATTCGACCCGAGTTCGTCATCGACTTACCGAACCGTTTCTTGCTCTGCCCAGGAATGCTCGGAGCTCCAGATTTCAGGGTGTAGTGGTGGGAAGTGTATTTATCAGATTAATTACGGGGATGGGTCCTACACGATGGGGGATTTAGCTACTGATACGGTGTCGTTTGGGAACACGGGTTCGGTCAGCGACGTACCCATCGGATGCGGGCATGATAATGTGGGCTTGTTTGTCGGCGCGGCTGGCTTAGTTGGACTGGCTCGAGCCCCTTTATCATTGCCTGGCCGACTGAGAGCGACGTCGTTTTCTTACTGTTTAGTGAACCGCGACTCCAGCTCGTCTTCGACTCTGGATTTTAACTCAGCCCCACCCGGTGACTCAGTCTTTGCTTCGATGGTTAGAAACCCGAAACTTGATCTATTTTATTACGTGGACATGGTCGGAATAAATGTCGGCGGCGAGACCCTATCTATTCCGGCGTCGGTTTTCCAGGTGGACGGAAATGGGCGCGGAGGAATTATAGTTGACTCGGGAACGGCTGTGACTCGGTTGAATACACAGGCGTATAACGCGCTGCGCGATGCGTTTAAGAAGTACGCATCAGATTTGCCTTCGTCCAGTGGGTTCTCTTTGTTCGACACGTGTTATGATTTTTCATGTCGGCGGTTCGGTAAGGGTTCCAACGGTGTCGTTTTTGCTTGCCAGTGGGAAGAGGCTGTTATTGAAGCCGAGTAATTACTTGGTGCCGGTTGATGGGCGGGGGAAATTTTGTTTGGCATTTGCTCCGACGACTTCACTGTCTATTATCGGTAATGTGCAGCAGCAAGGGACACGTGTCAGTTTCGACCTGGCTAACAGGCAGTTTGGTTTTAGCCCCAATAAATGTTAGTAGCACATTTGGTGCAAATATTTAGTGTTTAAATTTCAATCGTAATTATAAGCTGGTAATTGCAGATTTAAGGTTTACCCAAAAAAAAAAAGAAAAAGCTTTCCAGAATTAAAGTTGGAAACTGTGAGGAGTGGGGAGGAGTATACATACTTTAATTGTTAGTATGGGTGGACATTAATTGTGTGTAAATGTTGATGGACCAGTGGTGGATGGAAATGGTCCCACCATTTCCACCTATGAAATTAATACTGCAAGTTATAAATTTTGTAGTTCCTCGCCTCAGTAGTAGTTGCTTGATTTGCAAATGCACAAAAGATCTAAAATTTGATTGCAGAAGAGAAATTGCTTTTGTTGTTCAAATTAGAGAAAGAATACACATGAGAATAGATTCCCAACATTTACACCATTCACTTGTTTTGGCCTAAGCTTACCGTAATCTTCATGCTACTTGAAAAATCTCTTTTCCCTCGTGCTCATAAAAATTACTAATGCACTGTTGAGATTTCGGACCTCTTAAGCAAAAGAATCAAAATGGAAGAAAAAATAATAATAAAGCTTTCCCTCAACTTTGAGATTGTGCCATTATTATTATTATTATAATTCTCCATCCTTGTAATAGATTCTGTGACACATCAAAGACTAGTGCGATTATGCCATTTTTTATTTTTTTTTTCCAATGGTAGAATTCTTATAACCTAATTTAACCTAATCTAGAAGAAAGGGAGGGGGACTCAATGTGAGTAAGAAAGCTAATTAAGTCTGCCACATAAAGTGGCAGTTAGTGGGAGGTCAAGGGTCTCTACCAAAACTACTGGTGGTGACTCTGGTGACCACCAGGCCTACAACTTCTGCTTTGCTAATCTCTAATATGGACACAGGACAGTGATGGAAAAAGAAGACAAGGACTTCTGATAACCATATATATATATATATATATATATATATATAGATTTTTGTACACAATATTGTATTATTGTGAACGCCACAGCAACTTGGTACAATGAATTGCATTCATGCATTTAGCTTTTCTTTCGAGATGTTTGTATTAGTGTTTGTGAGGGAGAGTTCACATGAATTGATAGCGATGCATTACCTAAAAACAAACATTCCTATGATGTTCAAAATCTGTAGCAAGATTGGTGAGTATGTGGATGTCGTTATTATTCCCCAATACTCCCACCATACACTATAATCATTGATCAAAGGTACCTGTTCAGTACTATAGCTTTGTAGTGGAAGGCAAATGATTCAATGTACTCTTTTTGTCTGTGTCACCTTTCTGTTTTGATCATATCCCATAACTTTTGATCGCCCAGAATGGCGCCAAGAAAACAATAATCTTTCCACCTCAATTGCCACGTGCACAAGATTCAAACTCTGAACCGGAGAGACAGCAGGAAAAACTCTAATAGCCCTTTTCTTTTCTGACCATTGGACAAACTCCATTGATTAGTTGGTATGGTTATTTCACTTTAAAGCAGGGAAAAGAAAGAAAAGGAAAGAACGAAATGACTTGAAAAAGTGATGCGAACTTGGTACCGGAGGCCTCGTATGCTTGGTTGCAGAATTTGTCTGCAACAGAATCTAGTGAGCTGTGATTAACAGAACAGAAAAGGAGAACAGCATATTTTCTTTACTGACTGGCAAATCTTGATTGGTTATTAATCTGCAGAGCATTTCTCAGTATATGAAAAATCATTGAATCTATCAAATTACACATAGAGACAGGATAAAGGGAGTGACTGATTAAGAATAAGAATTTGCGGGTTATGAAAATGTTTTCTTGGCTGAGAGAGAGAGAGAGAGAAGCTATTGTCATATTGCTTATTTTTCAACCTGCAAACCTGTGCATGTGAGGGTTACGCAAGTGTTGTTATCACCGAAGGTGGATGGCTGCCCATTTATTTACGTCCTATTTCTGTTCTGTTCATATATGACATGACTCGTCTAATGTCTGTCCCTTTCTTCGTTGCTTTCACTACTACTGTATTTTTAGTGAACTAATGGGACCTAAAATTTAGAGATTGAATTATTGGGGATGCATCCCCTAAATCCCACTCCACTATTTAAAACCAATAAAATGATTTTGAAGCATTAACCAATTAAATGATGCACAGTACTAGTAGGACCTGCTTTCTTTGTTGTTCTGGGAGTGCATTATTTTGATGTAAGAGCTTGATTCCTTGATCACTCCTTTTCTTCTCTCTCTCTTTTTTTTTTTCACAGATTCGAATCACATAAATTCCTATGCTTCCCTTAAAAGAATGAAACTATTTATGTAGACTTGATGGGGTCGATAGAGACTAAATTTGAAAAGAATAAAGTAAATGTTTATGGCTTTATGGGTAGTAATAATCTCACTAGAGCTTCTTAAGCAGATCGAGAAAGGAAGAATGAGAAAATTAAAGACTTGTTTTATGACAAAAAAACTCTAAGCTAGGTTGTATTATATAGTCTTTTGCTTCCGAACCCAAAAAAGAAAAAGAAAAGAAAAGATTGTCAGTTTCAAATCTGAGCCACCAGCCATTTCCAAAGGGGGAAATCAAAAAAATTAAATAGGTCACATACTTCTTTGTTCCTCTTAGCTTAATTTAGTGGATCAGGAAGAGTGGCAAGATGGTCGCATGTTCCTCTGAAATTAATGAAAGTAGTCAAAGTACACTTAGTACTGATACGTAAAAAAACTCCTTGTACTAGGCGTTAGCTTCCCTAAATGGAATTGACAAAGAACGTTGAGATTTTTCAGCTATTTTCCTCTGATTGATTATCATTTTCTGAGCATTCCATCTAACTTAACACAAAGATAGAGAGAGAGAGAGAGAGAAGATTCCGCTGTCAATTTTCTTTCTTCCGGATTGGGGTGCTTGGGTGATTTGCTGCCCACCACTCATGCAACTGGGTCCAACTTGATTGTGAAACCTAAAAAATTTAATATTTGGGTTAATTACAATTAATCCCCTTAAGGTTTATCTCGCTTTTCATTCTGTCCCTAAACTTTTATTTTTATCATTTAACCCTCTAATGGACAAAATCAACCTTTTGTTATTTTGATTTTCCTTTTTTTCCCCTCCTTTATTTGTTTTTCTGTTTTTTCTTTCTTTTCTCCTCCCTCCTTCTCAACTGAAAAGTTCATTTTATCTAAGGAGCACAAACCCGTCACATAGTTACCTCATCTTATTGGTTACCATTTATTGCCATTTGAATGAGTAGATAACTTCTCCACCATTCTACTGCCTAATTCCCTTCTCCCCAAAATCCACATTTCGATCTTTTCGTATGATGCCATGAGTTGTAAATTGCAATTAATGATCATTAATTAGGTCATAAATTTATCTTGTGATGGTTTCTTGAGAATAAAATGAAAAGCTAGGATAGGGAGTAAAAAAAGCAAAAGAATTGAAGGTTCAAAAAATAGAGTCTTGAGGAAGGGGTATGAATATTTTGTGATCATTCAAAGAGGAGATAAATCTCTACAATTTCTCTTTTTTAGCTTCAATCACTGAGATGAGACTTCTTGTGGAAAAGCGAAAGAAGTAAAGAAAGAAGAAAGAGATAGAGAAAACAAAGGATGGAAAAGGGGAAAGAAAAAATACAAAAGAGAGAAAAAAAATAAGAATTTAGAATAATAGAAAGGTTATTTTGTCCAATAGAAGTTAAAGTGAAACAGGAAAAATGTTAGAGAGCAAAGTGAAAAATATCCATGTTGTCGTGCATGAATAAGTAAGTATATTTGATTGTCTTTGTTTAACTTCCGTAAATATCTGATTAGTAAAGGAAATCAAGATTATCACCCATCAAGATGACGATTGACAAATGCATGCACGTTATATCGAGGATAAATCATGTAGTGCTTTTGTTCTTCTACTACACAAGTATTGGAAAAAGAGAAAGTGCAATTGAAAGTCGGAAGTCAAAGTTTCACACGTTAAAATCTAAAATGTGAGATGCACATCATGGAAGTTGTTTTATATGAAAATGCAAGCTTGCTTTTTGTGATGCACATCATGTAAGCTTGTCTTTCATGATTCTGAATTTTGTACTTGATGCGACTGCCAAAAATCGCGATCCGAGCTGAGCTGCTACGAGCCGATTTGACTGAGAACGGCCGAGCTGATAGAAGGTGAACGAACTGACCGGCCTGCAAAGGGAGAAATGACGGGGCTTGGTTCCTCGGAATAACTCCGACGATCAAGTCAACAAGAGCCGGAGAATAAAACTGCAATGCAGAATACCGTAGATAGCCTACCTTGTGTCGTCTTGTGGTGCTATATTTATAGACTTTAGGGTGATAGTTTCCTTATAGGACTAGAGTCATAGTCAAGGGGGAGTCTTTCTAGGGTTTCGCCCGCTAACTCCTAAAGGCTCGGGGGTTGCGGCCCACTAAGCCCATCTGGCTAACTGGCGGCGGCCACAGCTAAGCTGATGCCCCTAACGTCCGAACTGACTTGCCCAAGCTGCCATGCTGACACATCCAAACTGACACGTGGCGTTCATAGATTGGCCCCCTACAGTACTTATTTTATTTCTTTCACTTTATCATAATTCTTATCGATGGAGAAAAAATTGTACTTACAAAAACTTTGAAAGAAAAAAGTTTGTTTCTCCTTTTTTTTTATTTGTCTATAAAACAATCAACATATATATATATATCAAAGAAAATCTTCCGATCAAGTTGACAGGTTTTTCGATATAAGACGTGGAGACACTGTATTGAAAAAAATTTATGAACAACAAATTAACCTGTCCAATTATACTGTTAGCTTACCAACTTCTTACAACCCTTTGCGCGATCATTCTTGCTGCAGAAATTATCTTCAATCTGCGGAGTTTGCATTCACCAAATTAGGACACTCTGGTCCATAACACGCAAAAAAAAAAAGTATTGTGGTAGAATGATATTAAATTTATCGTAATCTTGGGAAATTTTCAAAGATAATAAACTCCCTTGGATTATTATGGCATTCCAAATTGTACATTTGCCAATCGAAATATCCACCACTAAGGAAAGATGACAAATGTTGGGGCACCAGGGATCATGGCGGACCAACGCTTTTGGTTTGGACATCGCGTCAGTTCGTTATCCCCTTCAGATTACTTGGCCCGAAGTTCACATTACTTTTTCAAGTCCACTTGTCGGAATGTCAAGAAGTACCAGTACAAAGTTAGTGCAAGCACGGTCATATCATTCTTTTCTGATTTGATGATGAATGTTGCTCTCTGATTATTGATGGATAGATGCTACAGTACCGTTATCGTGTTCATAATGCTTTTCTTATTAAAAGTTACATCAATTGAGTTCTTTTTATCAGTTTACTTTGGCCTTTCCTTCAAAATAATAAAAAAAAAACTTTGGCCTTGTTTGGATTCCAACTTTTCTCTAAAATATTTCTTGTGAACACAGTTTTTGATACTTTTTTTATTTTATTTACATCAAATCGTTACAATATTTTTTTTTTCTATTTTATATAAACTAGAGAAAATTGCATTTGAAACAGACTCTTAGTCACGACAACTTGAAGAAATTTTATGAAAGATTTTATAGTTGGGCTCGTTGTTTCGGCCCCCAAATAATTGCTAGCAAAACACTACTTTCATGAAACATAACAAGGCTGATTGGTTTCAGCCCAAACAAAATTTTTTAGGCATTGCTAATTTGCTATTTGGCAAAGTTTTTTAGGCATTGGTATGTGGCGATGTTTATGGTCACATGGTCTACAACCCTGTTAGTAGATTGGATCTATCCAAATATTTTCCTTGGCATTTTGTAGGACTCCATGTTCCTAAACATTGTTGATAGCTCGAGAGCTTGCTGTCTTCATTTTAATTTAAAGTAAATTGGCAAAGACTTGTATAGATCCTATCCACCACTTGAAAATAGACCTTGTAGACATAAATAAATCACATCACTCTTTTGCTTTACAATCTTCCACAAAGAATAAATCACGTTACCCTTTAACTTTACAATCTTTTCACAAAAAAAGTGATGTAGCGATGTTTTTGGTCACATGATTTATAACCTTGTTGGTGGACCAAGTCTATCCAAATATTTATCGAGTTATGTTAAGTCTTGATAGTTTTTGTTGATTTAATCATATCGCACGCACTTTTTATTGTGTATATAGTTTTTCTTGAAAAATCAAGTCATTAACCAAATTTTCTTTGCAGAAAGCATAAACGATCCTCGGGCAAGAAGTTCCCACGAAGATTACAACTCTACAAACAGCGTTTTTTCGTTTCTTTTTCTCAAACTTTTTTTTTTAATTTCAAAACTTTTATGAATAACAATCTTTTGGTCAAAAACTCTATAAACAGCCAGAGCTTGTATACAAAAGGAAAAAAAAATGAAATTCCAAATTCCTTACATATAAAAGGAAAAGTTTGGTTATGTTATACAAAAGCCTCCCGAATATTGCACAGGAAACTTTTTACATGGACCTGGTCCATATGGCTGAACTTGTGAGCTTAAAGAGCCACATCCTTGTGTCCCGCACCTCTTTAGGGAAAGAATTTGCATTTAAAGCCCTTAAAGAATGCTTTATGAAAAATTATTAGCAATCATATTTAACTTTAGATAACAAAGCCGTGATTACAGGAAAAAGAAGTGACAGTGACCCTGGAGTCATATTGAGTTGGCCACCACATTAATCGTGCGGTGGGAGGTTAAGGTTTCAAATCTTATCTTCCATCAATGTGCTTTTATATAAGGTTTGTTCTAGATTCGTACGACTGCATGGTGTACCCGTCTAGTCTGATGACAGTTCAGTCCTTGTTAGATTTTCCCAATTCAATTGGGCTATTCTATGATGATGGTTCAGTCCCATTTGGCCCATCTATCTTGAAAAACATTTGTATGTGTTAGTGGTTATTTGAACGTGAGAAAATAAAAAAGAATTAAAATATGATTTTTGTGAAGAAAAAAATAATAATACAATAAAAAATGAAATAGGGGTAGAACAGAGTCATACTGGAAACAAAAAATATATAATAAAGAAAGACCAAAGTTTCTACTGTGATCGAACATTTGAACTTATCCGGATCCGTTAGTTGTATCCTAAACCAAAGCAATGTGGACGCAACTTCATCTCCCAAACTTCTCATCACCAAAACCACAAACATGTACATGGCTCGAAAAGCTCAAAGGCCATTTCCTTCCGTTAACATCTTCATCATCGTCCTCTCCTTCTTCTCTTTCACCCTCAGTCCTTTTTCACCTCAAGTTGTCTCTGCTTCAGCTTTCAAGAGGCTTCAACTCTTCTCAACCGAAGAAGCTCAGCCTAGCTCAACCTCCTCCGTCTTGTCACTCTCCCTACATCCTCATTCCTCCATCATAAAGCTGCCATACGACAACTACTCTGACCTGGTACTCTCCCGACTCGCGAGTGACCGAGCCCGAGCCAAGCTCATCAACTCCAACATCGAACGAGCTGTCTCCACCTTCAACCGCCGTCATGCTGTTAAACCGGATGTACAAGTCCAGCCGGAGGACCTCAAAACTCCACTGACTCATTCTGAGGGAGGGTACTTAGCTCGGATCGGAGTGGGCCGACCCGTGAAAGAATTCCACCTGATAGCAGATACGGGTAGCCAAATCACCTGGCTCCAATGCCTGCCCTGCGATCCATGCTACGAACAATCCGACCCGATCTTTGACCCATCCGGGTCTTCATCTTTTAGTTCTTTATCCTGTGCATCGCAGGAGTGTACCTCCCTGGGAAAAAACCAAAATTGCAAAGCTGACCCGTGTACGTATAAAGCGTCGTACGGAGATAACTTCAGTAGCATGGGCGAATTCGCCACCGAAACGGTATCGTTTGGAAGTTCGGGCTCGGTTGACAAAGTAGCCATCGGGTGCGGGCATACGAACCAGGGCGGGTTTGGCGGGGCAGCTGGGATACTTGGTCTTGGGGGCACTCCTGTAGGCTTCCCTTCTCAAATTACAGCGACGTCGTTCTCCTACTGCCTTGTGGATATGGACTCGAACTCGTTCTCGAGTCTTGAGTTTAACTCTGCTCCACCTGGTGACTCAGTCGTCGTTCCCTTGATAATTAACCCAAGAATTGAGGCTTATTACTACGTGGAACTCACGGGGGTCACTATTAATGGAGAAAAAGTATCCATCCCGGCATCAGATTACCAAATAGGCGAAGATGGACGCGGGGGAATCTTAGTTGACTCGGGCACCACGATAACTGAGTTCCCAACTCAGGTTTATTACTCTGTCCGCGATACGTTTGTTAAGTACGCTCGAGCCTTGCCTCCCGCGAGCGGGTTCGACTATGGTCCAGTTAAACTTGACACTTGCTATGATCTATCATCTGAACCCACAGATGGCTATCCAACGATGTCGTTTGAATTCTATGGGGGCAAAACGCTGTCGCTGAGGCCTGCAAATTATTTGATTCGTGTTGATGCCAGTGGCAAGCACTGTTTGGCTTTCACCGGCAGTTCGGAACGGGTGTCTTCGGAACGGGTGTCAATAATTGGGAACATACAGCAGCAAGGGATGCGGGTCACTTACGACCTTACCAATAAGGTGATTGGTTTTAGTCCGAATCAATGTTAAGACCACTCTCTCATATTGCTAGTACGAGAGTATATTTGATTTGAACCAAAATATTGTCCCTTCCTTCGAGAAGACATCCGAAGAAATTGGAACCAAAATATTTGTAAATTCATACTAATACTGCTTGGTTTCAGATTTTACAAAATCAGATTAAGATTAAAAAAATGACTATAGAGAATAATGAGAATTAGTAAAATTTAATTTTTTGATGGATTATGAATTTCAGTTTTTTTAATATTAAAAATAAAAAAAATGTATAATTAAAATAAATAAAAATATCAAAGAAACTGATTATCTAACATTAGAATCCATAATTAGCTAAAGTAATCAATCAAGAATAAGTCTTTGATGACCTAGGACAACTCATTATGGGACGAATTTACGCTAAATGTAATAAGAGTCGTATAAACTACGTAATTTGTAACTAACAAAACTCAACTTTCGGATGCCTGGTCTCCGAAATTGTTGGGGCGACAAGGATAATACTCCCACCGTCCCATTCATTTGGTTATGTTCGGGGAATCTAACTTTTTAAGAATAGTAGTTTGATTGTGATGTTTATGCTTCTTTTTTCAATTTTACCCCTCAAATTAAAATTTTATATTTGAATGTATGATTGAAAAGAAGGGTTATATTGAAAAGAAAGTGTAAAAGTTGTTTTGACTTTTCTAACATGACAATTGTTTTGAAACATCTCAAAAATGAGTCATTGAAACATATCAAAATGAAAAGTATAACCAAATGAATGGGAGGGAGGAGGAGGAAATAGTACTGTAATAGAGGTCCAGTGCTTTTGGCAGGTTTGGATGTCGCATCAGTTTGTTATCCCCACCAAATTATTGGATTTGGGGCAGGGAAGGTCATCAGTATGACCGTCCCTGCACGGTTAAGGGCCAAGATTGGCCCTCAAAATTTTGTGCGGCTGAGATTACATCATATAACTCGATTTTCGCGTCAAATGTGGGGCCCACCACTATCTGTTGTGAAAATACATCCTGTGAAAAAAAAGTTACACGATGTACAAAGAAAGTTACGCGCAGTTAATAATGACTAAAATTGACAGGGACGGTTGCACCTGCAACCGTCCGTGCCCCGAGTCCCAAATTATTTGGCTCGACGTTCACATTCTTTTCCATGTCCACTCGTCGGAATGTCAAGCCGTACCGGTACAAAGTTAGTGTAAACACGACTCATATAATTCGTTTTCTGATATGATCGATGAAGATTCCTCCATTGAGAGCTTTAATGTCCATATCGTTGATTTCTGCCTTACATGTTCATAATACTTTTCTTATTAAAATTTCCATCAATTGAGTGCCTTTTTTCATCAGTTAACTTAATCATGAAAACATGATAATGAACTCGTGAAATTTATAGAAACATTTTGTTTTAATAAATTTTTTTTATACTGACGCCGTATGCATATATTAATGAATTTAAATACATGTTATAAATGTAAAACTTAAAACGTACATGAGTCATGCATCTATATGTGATCAGATATACATTATATAGGAAAAATAATCCCTCTTTCGATTAGTAAATATGATGTACTTTGTTGATATATAGTCCACATCGTTTGGGGGAACTATCAGGAAATCAATTACTTGGCAAGGAGGGAATTGTACAACCATTCCATTGGCTGCTTCATTATCCACATAAATGCATGCAAAATATTACTTGTGTGGAACATAACAAGGCTCATTGGTTTCAGCCCTGCTGTCTTCATTTTAATTTAAAAGCAAGTTATGTGGAGTCTTTCATTGTTTTTGCTGGATTAATCCTTGAGCTAGCTTTTCTAACAAAACGAACCACACATATTCGGTCATGTCAATTGAGGTATATCTACAAGAAAAATCCTCTCCATTTTCACTGTAATGATTTATCGATTGCGCTCGTTGCACGATCGAGCTGGAACTCGTAAGGTCTTCCGATCTGATGACCTGCAACCAGGAGTAGGAGAATCAGGGTTAAGTCCCTTGATTTGTCTCCACAATCAAGTTAGAGTTGGTGTACACATATCGGAGTTAAGTTGTGAAGAAGTAATGGAAGAAACGTTTTCCTTCTTCTAGTCCTACTCCAGGCTTGACCTAATAAAACTATAAAAGGGAACTTTTTCTTTTTTCTTTTCCATCTTTAATGCTTTGTTTTGCTGTTAATTGGCCTTAAAAATTTAAAATTGGCAAGAAAAAAGACCTGGTCTTTGTAGGCTTTGATGACCTAGGACAACTCATTATGGGACAAATTTACGCTAAATGTAATAAGAGTAGTATAAACTACGTAATTTGTAACAGACAAAACTCAACTTTCGGATGCCTGGTCTCGGATAATAGAGGTCCAATGCTTTTTTGGCAGGTTTGGACATTGAAGAAGCACGGAACTTCCCCTGACCGAGCTGACCTGATGAGCTCGGAGTGCTGATGGAAGAGCTCGTCCCAAGCCTGCAAGACAGAGAGGAGTGATCTCACAAAAGGGGCCCCGAGGTGGTCCCCGAGGGCACTCCGACGGTCAAGTTAGTTTTCCGGTGAGTAGGGTTCACGGGGGTAGTGTAGTCAGAGTGCGTAGTGTATGTCAGAGTGGTGAAAGTTACCATTTATACTTGTCAAGAGAGTCCCACCTCCGCACGGTGCGAGACTTCCCCGGAATAGCTCCCGATCCCGACCTATGGGGGATCTCCTCCGGTCTTTCCGGGGTCCTCTCCCAGAGCCCTTTGGAGCCCTAGCGGCGAGGCGGCCCAAGGCGGTCGTGGAAGGGCTGGAGGCCGCGGCCCAGCTCGGCCGTAGCCGGGCTGCCACGTGGTTTGGCCCTGGACAGGGCCTCTGCACTAGCCCCCTAGATTAGGTAGGACTGTCAGGCAGACCTAATCTGACCCTGTCACGTGGGAGGCCGGCGCCGCGCACTACTCCGCCAACGTCACCTCTGGTACAGTGCTGTCACAGGAACGCCGCGCCCGCGTCCTTTCGGTTGTCACACCTCTTCGATTTCCGTACCAGCATTAAATGGGACGGTTCGATTTCAAGCAACCGTTTTCCCCCCATTCTTCCCCCTATAAATAGGGGTCACTAGAATTCCGTACCCTGAAATTGAATTGATTGAAAATGTAATCAATTTATAAGACTTGCATTAATCTACTCGAGAATCACATTTTGGAGTTTCAAAGAAATTTCTCCCATCTATTATATCTATTTCACGTTTTGATGTATTTACTGTCATTAGTTTATTTTTTTTTTTGGGAAAAAAAAAGATGGCACTTTGTTCCCACTTTAAGGTTTTGATTTAAATTCTAATTTTGATGTTAGACATTTGAACAGACAAGCAAAGTTAACGACTGAGCTTTCTCTAGAGGTTCAGTGGAGAAGTAGATGAAATGGAAACTGAAGAAAATAAATCAAGACCGGAGTAGTCTGATTGGTTGCCTAGTACTGGTGGGCCAAATGCGCAACTGTTTTGATGTTGCCTTGTGTTGACCGCTTAGTCGCCCCAATGCCTAATGGCGCACTATGCACGTCAAATGTGAAGGAGAACCTCTAGAGATCCAAGTTAGTCCATGCATGAAGGTGCTCCCTCCAAGTTAGTCCATGCATGGCGGATAGCAATTTTCTGTGGGTTTTTTTTTATATTAACCCTAATTATTTCTAATTAGGCATAACCCTGCAGTCGAGCCAATATATATTTGCTCATCATCAAAGATCAAACTGAGTTGTCTGTTGCCGTTTTCCCATCTACCTTGCAAGCCTTCTTGTTCCCTAGCTACTGCAATTCCAATTTGCCATCATATTCAATGCCATTAATATGCATGTGTAGAGGAAAGTTATTCCACATTACAAAGAATAAAACATTTCTAGATAATTATTGTGACCAATGCCCACCAGAAGGACCAACTGTCGTGGACGCTCCTCTAAGTCTTCGCTCTTAAAAAGTTGAGAGGATGGTTAATATGGTGATATTTGTGAGGGGCCATTTTTCAGACTGCTTCTCCATATATACGCAGCATCTGAATTACTATACGTGCTATCTTTAAGCAACTGCTAGTTTAATTTTCTCTTCATTTCTTCAGGAAAGAAGCGTGTGGTTGTGTCTGATCAACGTTTTCTACCGTAATTGAATTTGAACTTATCCTAAACAAAAAACTAAATAAATAAATAAAATGTGAGTGCAGCCATGTCTTAATTAACCACATGCCCTCCATGCAGATCGACGTCTATATAAACCCTTGCTCCTTCCAAACTTCTCATCCCTTCTCTCCTGTCTTCTCTTCTGCTCCAAAACCACAAACATGGCTCGAGAAGCTCAAAGGCCATTTCCTTCCATTAACATCCTCATCATCCTCTTCTTCTTCTTCTCCTTCACCCTCAGTCCATTTTCACCTCAAGCAGTCTCTGCTTCAGTTTTCAAAAGACTTCAGCTCTTCTCAACAGAAAAAGCTCAGCCCACCTCGACCTCCTCCGTTTTGTCCCTCTCCCTACACCCTTATTCATCCATCATAAAGCCGCCAAACAACAACTACTCCGACCTCGTACGCTCCCGACTGGCGAGTGACCGAGCCCGAGCCAAGCTCATCAACTCCAAAATTGAGCGGGCTCTCTCCACCTTCAACCGCCCTCACGACGTTAAACCGGACGCCCAAGTCCAACCGGAGGACCTGGAAACTACGCTGACTCCATTTGGAGGAGGTACTTAGCTCAGGTCGGCCAACCAGTAAAAGAATTCTTCCTGCTAGCGGATACGGGCAGCCAAATCAACTGGCTCCAATGCCTACCCTGCGATGGATGTTCTAGCGTGTCCGGTTCGGTCTTTGACCCATCTGGGTCTTCATCTTACAGTCTTTTATCCTGTGCATCCCAGGAATGTGCCTCACTGGGCGAAAACCAAAATTGCCAAGCTGACCCGTGTATGTTTATAACGAGCTACGGAGATAGATCCACTGTTGAGGGAGAATTCGCCACTGAAACGGTGTCGTTTGGAAGTTCAGGTTCGGTTGATAAAGTAGCCATCGGGTGCGGCCATAATCAACGAGGGGGGGCGTCTGGGATACTTGGTCTTGGGGGCACTCCTGTAAGCTTTCCTTCTCAAATTCAAGCGACGTCCTTCTCCTACTGTCTCGTGGATAGAGACTCGGGCAAGTCCTCGACTCTTGAGTTTAACTCAGCTCCACCTGGTGACTCAGTCCTCGTTCCCTTGATAATCAATCGAAGAATTGAGGTTTTTTACTACGTGGAGCTCACGGGGATTACCATTAATGGAGAACAAGTACCCATTCCCGCATCAGCTTACCAAATAGGCCAAGATGGAAGTGGGGGAATTGTAGTTGACTCGGGCACCACCATAACGGCGTTGCCAGATGAGGTTTATAACTCGGTCCGTGATACGTTTGTTAAGTACGCTAAAGCCTTGACTCGCACGAGCGGCTACGATGGTGGTCTAGTTAAATTTGACACTTGCTATGATCTATCGTCAAACCCCACAGATGGCTATCCAACGATGTCGCTTGATTTCTCTGGGGGCAAAACGCTGCCGTTGAGGCCTGCAAATTACTGGTTTCGTGTTGGTGATAGTGCCAAGAATTGTTTGGCTTTTACTGTCACTACGCAATCTGTCTCAATACTTGGGAATATACAGCAGCAAGGGATGAGGGTTAATTACGACCTTGCCAATAAGATGATTGGTTTTAGTCCGAATCAATGTTAGAGCACTCCCTCCCTCCAGTGCTACTACTAGAATATATACAGTTGATTTCAACCTAAATAAATGTTGTTCTTCATATATATAAATATATGCTAAATGTTTTCATAGTTATGATATTTTGAGGATCTCATCGTCTACCTTTGCTCTAAAGTATTTGGTTTTCTTAACCAAACTAACTTTTGTGATTCTTATTCTTTAGGGTCCTTTTCTTTCTATAGTATGCTAATGACTTCTTTGAATGAAGAAGTGGTTGTACCGTGAAAACCAGGGCAGGGCTATACTTGGGCATATTGCATGTTTACCCTGAAATTGAATTGATTGAAAATGTAATCAATTTATAAGACTTGCATTAATCTAGTCGAGAATCACATTTTTGGAGTTTCAAATTAGGAGGAAATTTCTCCCATCTATTAGATCTGTTTTACGTTTTGATGTATTTACTGTCATTAGTTTATTTTGTTTTTTTGAAAAACAAAAGATGACACTTTGTTTCCACTTTAATGTTTTGATTAAAATTCTAACTTTGATGTTAGACATTTGAACAGACAAGAAAATTTAACGACTGAGCTTTCTCTAGAGGTTCAGTGGAGAAGTAGATGAAATGGAAACTGAAGAAAATAAATCAAGACCGGAGTAGTCTGATTGGTTGCCTAGTACTACTGGTGGGCCAAATGCGCAACTGTTTTGATGTTGCCTTGTGTTGACCGCTTAGTCGCCCCAATGCCTAATGGCGCACTATGCACGTCAAATGTGAAGGAGAACCTCTAGAGATCCAAGTTAGTCCATGCATGAAGGTGCTCCCTCCAAAAAAAAAAAAAAAAAGTATTAATATAGATTATAGAGAATTGAATTGATTTTGGTCATTGTATTTCATTTTTCTTTTCTTCAGTGAACATAAATGAAGAAAAAACATAAAAAATAGTACTCCTATAAATTAAGGAGTGTGTTTGGATTGTAAATAATTACACTTTATTTATAACTTATTTACACATACTGAATTATTTGCATTATTAATACATTTTTCAATCACATACATCATATAAAAAAAGTGCTACAATACTTTTTTTCATAAAATTATCTCAAATAATTTACAATCCAAACTCACTAGCATCCCGTTTGTTTGCAGGGAGTAGAATAATTTTGGCAAATGAAAGGGCAATTAATTACGCGCACTACTTGTTTTGTAAATAGTAGTGTTTTTCTTGAAAAATCAATTCATTACCCAAAACATCTTTGCGGCAAGCGCAAGTTGGAAGGTCTAGTCCAGAAATCCTTGCGCAAGAGACGTTCCCACCAGGATTAATACCACCTCACAAACAGCAACTTGTTCCTTGATGTTTCAGTACGTGTCTTTAGAATGTCTGGAGGAAAGTTATTCCACATTACGAAGAATAAAAAACATCTCGAAATAATTATTGTGACCAAAAGACCAACTATCAATATCATGGACTCCTTGTAAGTCTACTTACACTCGTCTACATTTGAAGGGGTACTAGTAATTATATATCTACGTACCCTTGGAATCCAAAGGTACCAATTTCTTAATTTTTTTTAATTTATGGAAATTGAGTTAATCCGGGCATTTAGTTATATCCCACTATAATGGAAAGGCCAAAATTTTGTTTCCAAAACTCAGCTCAATTGGCACCGATGCTTTTAGGTGACCGACCGTAAGGTCTTGACCCTTAAAACTCTCTTATTTTTCCTTCTCCTTGTAAAAGTTGGAACCTCTATGAACCAAATATTCCAAAAAAAAAAAAAAAATGAAAGAAAGAACCAAGGAAGACCAAACTTTCCTACCGTAATAAAAAAGAGAAAAGAAGAAGAAGAAGAAGAAAAAGATAGATGCAGTAAAGTAATAACTCTAAGTTTCTTCCTTTTGTTGGTAGATTGCGATTTTCTGTTCGATTTTTTTTCTTACTAACCATGATTGTGTTTATAAACTAGGCGATTTACCGCAGCAGTCAAGCCGTATATGATGCAAACGAAATTACAGTCATTGCTGGCCCCTCTGCCTTGACACAGCCTTTGTCTGGAGAAAAATATATTCCACATTACAAAGAATCAAACATCGCGAACCACGTTCGAGAAGACCGACTCGGCAACTATCGTGGAATAGAAGTCTTCTCTCCTCAAGTCTTTCCTCACAAAAGATCAATATTTGTGAATGGCCAAATCTGCATGTGAGACGGAAAGGAATGATGCCCTATGAGTAACGATTATTTGCATGTTACATGCCAGTGTTTGGATAGCTTAAATCAATAATTGATAGGTCAAGATTTATTTTGATTTAAAGTTTTTTTTTTATTTTTTAAATTTGCATTGTATATATAACATCAAGCCTACTATATATCCAATGGCATGGATGCTCCAAAATTTCCCCAGTCTGCATCATTGAAAATGAAACACCAGCTGCCGTTGGCGCATCTACCTTGTTCCCACCGTAAATTCCAATTTGATTCCTTTTTGATATGCCTGTATCAGAAAGACCAACTATCGCGATGTGGCGGACGCCTGCAAGACTCTAAAAAGTCTTCCCTCCCAGAACTCAAAATTTCCATTAAGAAGCCTACTAAAGGTTGTTAAAATCTTCTCGTTCTTTCCTTTTCTTTCATACGGTAACGATACTCGTAGAGTAGACTAGGAATATCAGTTTTACATTAATCTCACTTACACATTGAACATATCTTGATTTGAAGGACTGGTGATTAATTGTGTATGTACTCTCTTTCTTGTATGTTAAGGTACCAAACTTTTACTTTTCTATGGAATTTAAATTGATATGGATCTTTGTGATATGTACCTTCAATAAATAATAGTAATACGCTACTGATGCCCTGCATGCAGATCGACGTACGTGTAAGTGTATATAAACCCAAGCTCATCTCCCAAACTTCTCATCACTTGTCTTCTTTGTTTGTTGTCTGCTGCGGCAAAAACCACAAACATTTACATGGCTCGAAAAGCTCCAAGCCCATTTCCGTCCATTAACATCTTCATCATCCTCTTCTTCTTCTTCTTCTCCTTCACCCTCAGTCCTTTTTCACCTCAAGTGGTGTCTGCTTCAGTTTTCAAGAGACTTCGACTCTTGTCAACAGAAGAAACTCAGCCCACCTCCACCTCCTCCGTTTTGTCCCTCTCCCTGCATCCGCATTCATCCGTCATAAAGCCGCCATACGACAGCTACTCCGACCTCGTACTCTCCCGGCTCGCAAGTGACCGGGCCCGAGCCGAGGTCATCAACTCCAACATTGAGCGGGCTCTCTCCGCCTTCAACCGCCCTCATGGCGTCAAACCCGACGTCCAAGTCCAACCGGAGGACCTCGAAGCTCCGCTAACTCCATCTGGCGGAGGGTACGTAGCTCGCGTCGGAGTGGGCCAACCCGTGAAAGAATACTACCTGATAGCGGATACGGGTAGCCAAATCAACTGGCTCCAATGCCTGCCCTGCGGCCAGTGCTACCCCCAAACCGACCCGATCTTCGACCCATCCGGATCCTCATCTTATAGCCCTTTGTCCTGCACATCGCAGCAGTGCACCGCCTTGAGCCGCCAGAATTACAAGTGCGGCCGAAACAACACTTGCATCTACGGAGTGTTGTACGGGGATAATTCCGTCAGTATTGGAGAATTTGCCACTGAAACGGTGTCGTTCGGGAATTCGGGTTCGGTTCAGAAAGTGGCTATCGGGTGCGGACACGAGAATCAAGGCCGATTTGGCAAGGCAGCTGGCATACTTGGCCTTGGGGGCACTGCTGTAGGCTTTCCTTCTCAAATTCAGGCGAAGTCTTTCTCCTACTGCCTCGTGGATTTGGACTCCAGCTCGTCCTCGACTCTCGAGTTTAACTCAGCTCCACCCGGTGACTCAATCCTCGTTCCCTTGATTATGAACCCAAAATTTGAGATTTATTACTACGTGGAACTCACTGGGATCACTATTAATGGAGAACAAGTGCCCATTCCTGCATCGGATTATCAAATAGGCGAAGATGGGCGTGGGGGAATCATCGTCGACTCGGGTACCACCATCACGGCGTTGCCAGCTCAGGTATATAACTCGGTCCGCGACACCTTTGTTAAGTACGCTAAAAACTTGCCTCCCGCCGCTGGAATCGGTGATCTCGACACTTGTTATGATCTATCCTCTACGCCCACCAGAGATGGCTTCCCAATGATGTCGTTTCAGTTCTCCGGGGGCAAGACGCTGCCGCTGAAACCTCAAAATTACCTGTTTCGTGCTGGTTCCGACGGCACGTTCTGTTTGGCTTTTAAGACCACTTCTCAAAGTGTCTCGATAATCGGCAACACGCAGCAGCAGGGGTTTCGGGTTACTTACGACCTTGCCAACAAGATGTTTGGTTTCAGCCCAAATAAATGTTAAAAAGCATATAGGTGTTGATTTGATTTCAACCCAAATAAAATGCTGTTTATGAAAACATGCTTCTAATATTGCTTAAACAATAACATGGGTACTTGGTAATCTCTTTATTAGACGTCTTTGAAGAAATTTTGTTGCTTGGATATCACATTTGCTGAAAGAGTTGGAATTCAAAAACTTAACATATAGTCTGATCTGATGATGACAACAATATATCGTTAATATAACACATAGACCCCGTTATATTGGAAATACACGATTAAATCTTTTGGCTGCTAATTCAACGTAAAAATGACTTGAGTTATTTCCAAGGGATTAAATCAAGTCACTTATTGATGTTAAAGATTGAATTGAGATTTTTTTTTTGAAGTATAACGAGGCAACTTGACTGGTTTAGCCAAAATAATCATGGCAGTTGTCAAACAATTAAGGCCTTCACAATCAAAAGTTTAAAATGCTGACAGTCATGATTTAATTCACTTCAAGCTAATTGAGTACATATTTTCCTATAAAATACTAGAATAAAGTCAGTTCTACATGTGATGATTGTTCAAGTTGCATAGCCAAGCGTCCGGATACCTGATTGATAATGTGCATTTGAAGCGTACAAGTGAAACGCCAAATTGCACTAGCCTATCAAACGAGTACTTTAGACTAGGGGTGCAAACGAGCCGAGCTCGAGTCGAGCTTTGGCTAATCGAGCCGAGCTCGAGTTAATTTTGTGAAGCTCGAACTCGAGCTCGAGCTCGACGAGCTCAAAATATCAAGCTCGAGCTCGAGCTCGAGCTCGAGCTCGAGCTTAAAAAATAAAAAAAAATAATTATTATTATTTTAAAAAATAAAAAATAATTTTTTTAAATGAATAAAATAATAAAAATAAATAATATTAGGGATATATATGTAATTTTACTATTAAAATAAAAATAAAAAATAAAAAAAATATATAATTGAGCTCGCGAGCCGCTCGCGAGCCAACGAGCTTAATGTTTTTGAGCTCGAGCTCGAGCTCGAGATCGATTTAATTAGCTCGAGCTCGACTCGAGCTCGATATTGACGAGCTCGAGTCGAGCTCGTATTCGAGCGGCTCGCGATCGGCTCGATTCGCGAAACACCCCTACTTTAGACTATAATCTTTGTTACCTTCTCATTTTACAATTTCATTACGTATTGCTTTTCTTAAACCAAAATTATGGTTTTTATGAGTAAATAAAATTCTTAACATCATATATTCATATGAAAAGAAGTTATCAATTTTATTGCTTTTTGGCTTTCGAACAACTCCTTCCACTTTTTCCTTTTCTAAAAACAAAAGGAAAAAAATTAGGATTTTGGATTTTTTTTCTTGAAAAATGATAGGTGTTAATTGTTGGTAATTTTATTGTTAATTTTCCTCTTTGTCCTTGCCAAATATTGTTTAAATTGTTAATATATACTTATATTTGTTATTTGGACCTATCTACAGGGAAGTTGAATTGAAACATGCTAAAAAGGGGGATCTGTTGAAGAAAATTACTCCACACGTGGGAGACTCCAAAGAGCTTCACAAACCCTGGCCCACAGGGTGCCACAGACGGATTGCATTTCTTTTGCTGATTAGAAAAGTTGCTGACTAGGAGTTTTCCTATGAAGAGGAAACTAAAAACAAGGACTTCGGCAGAGCTTCAATTCTTTGGCCCTTTGACTCTCAATTCGGTGGGGACCACGGAGATAAGAAGGAGGAGTCAATTGTTTTAGAAAAAAAAACGTACAGAGGCTAGGATAGCTTAGGAGCAATAGTTTTAGTTTTCTTTTTTTGGTCTTTAACGCATTCCAGGTGTTCGACAACATTTCCCAACGGGAAGAATATCTTTTACTTCTTACTTTCTAGTGAAAAACGTGATACCTTTGCAATCAATTAATTTGCGTGGAGATTTATTTATGCGGTGTGGCTAAGCCTTTCATCTAGTCAAGGATCAACTCGACGGCGCAATTCCAAATATCTGTGAGATCTAATTAGTTTTCACGCGTTCCTTAATTTATTAATATTTGCACGTTGTCTATTTGAATTGTCGTGGGATTATTTTGTTAAGTGGATGTCAAGGGTCCGATGTTCAATGCAACTTATTAATCTCTTGCCAAATTGGTCAATTAAATCCGTAATTGTTTGATTGATTAATATTAGTGGCAACTGGCGTATTTACACACTAGGGGAACGTGCAATCTAATTTAAATAACTCTCGTAGCGTGTTATTGATTGGGATTAGGATTTTCTAGTTCTTAATGCAATTGAAAAATTAATTCCTACGGTCGTACTTAGGAGTATTTTCTGGTTAGGGATAATCAATGGTCGCACCTTGGTTATCAATAAATTAAGGAAAAATTGGTTGTTAGAGTTTGTCGGCGACTATAACTAGCCTATTAATAAATTAAGTGAACCTCCCTTGCATCAATGATCGGGTAAGTGGACTGTGTCTGAATAGTTGTATCCTTGGTTAGAATTTATCTATCCTTGATTTAATTCATGCATGTATTCGTGCTAGTTAATTATTTATTTTTAGTTGAATTGCTTAATTATTTTTAGTTGCATTCTGATAAAATTCCCCTTTTACCAATTGGAATCTCAAAGAGACAAATATCCTCAGTCCCTGAGGAGACGACCCTACTTGCCACTGTCTACTATTTAGTAAATTTTGTCAATTAATTAATTCTGATATATTGGATTAAGCAAACTCTTCGGGAACAAAGTGAATTAAGTAACCCATTGCACACCTAGAGTCCCTACTCAAATACTTAGGATTAATTATTAACTGCTTTTAGTGGTAGTTAGATTATTATTATTATTATTATTGCAGAGGTTTGCCACCTGTTAATTTTTAGCGCCGTTGCCGGGGACTGGCATTAATTATTTGTTTCTTTTTAATTTCAATTTTGTTCTAATTTTTTGATATTTTTCTAATTTATGCATTGTTCTTCTCGTACAGGCGAATTAATTTTCGACTCTGAAGTAGAGAAGACTGCGCGTAGAACGAGAAAAGAAACCAGACAGATCAGAGAGGAGCAGTCCAGTGTTGCATCTCAAGAACTTGATCCAGAGGTTGAGTTGACAAATTTGCGTGTTGATAACTCAAGTAATTCTGACCAAGAGGAAGTCACCATGGCGTGCACAAACACTAAGGGAGTTGGCTGCTCCTAATTTAAATCAACAACCTTTATGGATTACTTTCCCAAGTTTGAGTGATAACACTGCCTTTGAACTAAAATCTGGTCTAATTTATCTCTTGTCATCTTTTCATGGTCTACCAGGTGAGGAACCTTATAAGCATTTGCAGGAGTTTGATATCGTGTGCAACAGTATGAAACCCTTGGAAATTACAGAAGAGCAGATAAAAATGAGGGTCTTTCCCTTCTCTTTGAAGGACTCCGTGAAAGACTGGTTGTACTACCTACCACCAGGTAGTATCACCACGTGGGACTAGTTGAAGAAAAAATTCTTGGACAAGTACTTTCCAGCGTCTCTAGCTGCCAGCCTAAGGAAAGAGATATGCGGTATCAAACAACACCCAAGCGAGTCTCTCTATGAGTACTGGGAGAGGTTTAAGAAGCTGTCCATTAAATGCTCTTAGCATCAGATAACTGAGCAACTGCTCATCTAATATTTCTATGAGGGGCTACTCTTCAGGGACAGGAGTATAATCGATACTGCAAGTGGAGGGGCGTTAGTGAACAAGACTCCTCGGGCATCATGGGAGTTGATTGAAGGGATGGCTGAAAATTCACAGCAGTCTGGTTCAAGAGAGGATATCCCGACCCGTAAGGTGAATGAGGAAGAAACATCCTCTATCCAATAGCAACTCTCCGAATTGACGTCTTTCGTGCTACAACTAGCTGTGGGAAGTGCCTCACAAGCCAAAGTTGTGGGGTATGCACTGCCGTGGGTCATTCTACGGAGATGTGTCCACTGGTTCAGGAAGAAACTGCAGAACAGGTGAATATGGCTAGCCACACGCCCGCGCCAAGAAAGCAGTACTACCCTTACTCAAGCACCTACAATCCTGGCTGGAGAGATCATCCCAACTTCAGCTATGGAGGGAACAGGCAGTCCAACTTCGCACCAAATAGGCAGCAAAGGTACCAGCAGCAGTACCAACCTCACCCACCACCACCCCCTTCGAACTTAAGTCCGTCCATGGAAGAGATGATGAAGCAATTACTTGCGAATCAACAGAAGACGAATTCAGACCTGCAAAGCATGAGGAATCAATTGGGACAATTGCAATCATTACAAACTCAAGTAAATCAAATGGCCATCACGATCAACCGTTTGGAGTCCCAGGTTCAAGGGAAGCTGCCATCTCAACTTGAGTTGAACTCGAAGAATGTGAGTGCAATGACCTTGAGGAGTGGCAAAAAAGTCCAAGAACCTGAACCGGTGATTTCTAAGAACAAGGTCGAGAAACGAATCGAAAAAGAGTTGGAAGAGGAGGGCAGAGACAATAAAGATCAAAAGATACTCCCGGACCTGATTACTAGAGTGAAAACTAATCCACCTCCATTTCCTAGCAGGCTAGAAAAATCTAAGAAGCAGAAAAAGGAGAAAAAGGTCCTGGAGATATTTCGCAAGGTGGAGATCAACATTCCCCTATTGGACGCGATTAAACAAGTGTCCAGAAACGCCAAGTTTTTGAGGGACTTATGCGTCAATCGAAGGCGGTTGAAAGGAGGTGAATGAGTTTTAGTGGGGGAGAATATGTCAGCAATTCTACAACGGAAGGTTCCACCCAAATGTGGGGACTCGGGTATGTTCACTATTCCTTGTAGGATATGTAATATCTTGATTGGAAAGACTATATTAGATCTAAGAGTCTCAATTAATGTCATGCTAAAGTCTATATATTCTTCTTTGAATTTAGGATCTCTGAAAGAAACTGGAATAATAATCCAATTAGCTGACTGAACCAATGCATACCCTGACGGGTTGGTTGAAGATATTTTAGTAAAAATTAATGAATTGGTTTTCCAATCCGATTTTTATGTGCTTGACATGGAGGATGAACACTCTCATAACCCATCACCTTTATTGTTAGGTAGACCCTTCTTGAGTACAGCTAGAACTAAAATAGATGTTAACAAGGGTATCTTGTCCATGAAATTTGATGACGATATTGTTCATTTTAACATTTTTGAAACCATGAAGTATCCTTCAGATTCGAATATCAACTCTGTTTTCTCTATAAATATTATTGACCCTGCGTTACAGGAAGTTTTTGAAATTGAAGGCAAGGATTAACTTGAAATCGCCCTGACCAGACACTTCGAATCGGAGATGACCTCTGAGGTAGAATTGAGTGAGGAGCTCAAATGTGTGATTGGAACATTGCAGTCATTGCTGATCACGAAAACAAGGTATGGTCTTGTACCTATTTTTACACCCGAACCTCACCAAAGGTTAATTTCATCTGTGGTGCAGGCGGCCGTCTTGGAGTTGAAACCCCTGCCGACACATCTGAAATGCATACTTGGGTGAAGGAAAGACACTCTCAGTGATCATCTCCGCGGGTTTATCAACGGTTTAGGAAGACAAATTACTTCGAGTCCTCAGGGAACATAAGTAGGCTATAGGATAGACCAACGCTGATATCAAGGGAATTAGCCCCGCCGTATGTATGCTCCGAATTCGACTCGAGGAGGGTGCTAAGCCTGTACGGCAGTCTCAGAGGAGACTAAATCCTCTCATGATGGAGGTAGTGAAGAAAGAGATCCTGAAATTGCTAGACGTTGGAATTATATTTGCCATATCAGACAGCCCCTGGGTGAGTCCAGTACAGGTGGTCACGAAGAAAACAGAGGTAACGGTGGAGTCAAACCAAAACGGTGAGCTCGTACCAGTTCGAAAGCCCACCGGGTGGCGGCAGTGTATAGACTATAGGAAGGTAAACGCCGTAACGAAAAAGGATCATTTTCCTCTTCCTTTCATTGATCAGATGGTAGAGCGATTAGCAGGTCGATCTTACTATTGGTTTTTGGATGGATTTTCTGGTTGTTTTCAGATTGCTATCGCACCCGAGAACCAGGAGAAGACCACCTTCATGTGCCCGTTTGGAATATTTGCTTACCAAAGGATGTCGTTTGGGTTGTGCAATGCACCTGCTACCTTCCAAAGGTGCATAATAAGTATTTTCTCGGAATATGTTGAGAAAATTATTGAGATTTTTATGGACGATTTCAGTGCTTATGGTGAAAGTTTTGATAACTGTCTGGACAACCTAAAATTAATTTTGGTAAGGTGTATAGAAGCTAATCTCGTGCTTAATTGGAAAAAATGTCACTTTATGGTCGAATACGGGATAGTTTTGGGTCATGTAGCGTCATCTAGGGGTATTTAGTTAATAAAGTAAAAATAGACGTTATATCTACTTTATCTTACCCCGCGAGTGTGCGAAAAGTGCGTTTCTTCTTAGATCACGCAGGTTTCTATAGAAGGTTCATCAAAGATTTCTCGAAAATTGGAGCACCCTTGTTCCAACTTCTGCAAAAGGAGATGCCCTTCGAGTTCGTTGAAACATGTAAGGAGGCGTTTAATAGGTTAAAGGAGTTATTGACGTCCTCACCTATTATCCAACCTCCGGATTGGAACCTATCATTCGTAATCATGTGCGATACCAACGATTATGCCGTGGGCGCGGTGCTGGGTCAAAGTGTAGGAAAGACAGCCCATGCTATATACTACGCATCTCGAGCCTTGAACGGAGCTCAATTAAACTATTCCACTACTGAAAAGGAGCTTTTGGCGGTAGTTTTTGCTTTAGAAAAATTCATGTCTTATTTATTAGGTGTTAAAGTTATTATTTTTTCTGATCATGCAGCATTGCGGTATCTGTTGACCAAGAAAGAGGCAAAATCGTGACTTATAAGGTGGATACTATTGCTACAAGAGTTTGACATGGAGATCAGAGACAAAAAATGGGCGAAAAATCTGGTAACAGATCACTTGAGTCGAGTACAAGTTGCCGAAAATGACCTCCCGTTGAGGGAAACTTTCTCCGATGAGCATTTATTTTCTGTTAATTTATTCTTGCCTTGGTATACAGATATTGTTAATTTTCTAGTCACTGACAAGTTTTCTGCAGGATGGCCTAAGATAAAGAGGGATAAGTTAAAGAGTGATGCAAAGTCATATATTTGGGATGATCCTTATCTCTAGAAGCAGGGTGCCGACCAAGTCATCCGTAGATATGTAAGTGAAATTGAATTCCAATCTATTTTAACTTATTGTCACTTTTTTGCGTGTGGAGGTCACCTTGGACCAAAGAGAACGGCGCGTAAGGTGCTAGAGAGCGGGTTCTATTGGCCGACCCTCTTCAAAGATGCCTACTCATTTTGTAAGTTCTGTGATAAATGTCAACGAGTAGGTAATATTTCTGGTAGGGATCAAATGACCCAAACCCCAATGATTTTTGTTGAAATTTTTGACGTTTGGGGTATTGATTTTATGGGTTCTTTTCCTTCATCTTATGATTTTTTGTATATATTACTTGCCGTGGATTATGTCTCAAAATGGGTGGAAGCAAAGGCCACTCGTATTAATGATTCCAAAGTGGTTGCAGAATTCGTAAGGTCTAATATTTTTGTCCGCTTTGGGATGCCACGAGCGATTGTAAGTGATCGAGGTAGCCATTTCTGTAACAAGACGATTGCTGCACTTTTTAGGAGGTACGGCGTCTTACATAAGGTATCCACGTCCTACCATTCTCAAACAAACGGTCAGGCGGAAGCATCGAACCGAGAGATCAAGTCGATTCTAGAGAAGATGGTCCGACTCGATAGGAAAGATTGGCATATAGGACGACGTACAAGACACTCATTGAAATGTCCCCTTACCGGTTGGTATTTGGGAAACCATGCCACCTCCCGGGTCGAGTTCGAACATAGAACATTTTGGACGGTCAAGCAATGCAATATGGATATCGAGGAGGGCGGAGTTCAAAGAAAGTTGCAATTACAAGAATTGGAGGATATCAGAAATAAAGCATACGATAATGAGGTGATTTATAAGAAGAAAAATAAGATTTTTCATGACCAGCAGATCTTAGAATGACGTTCGACTGCGGGCAAAAAAGTCTGCTGTACCACTCCAAATTGAAGTTATTTCCAGGTAAACTACGTTCTCGTTGGATCGATCCTTTTGTTGTGACTAATGTCTTTCATTATAGTGCAGTAGAGATCCAAAATTTGAAAACGGAGAAGAAATTTGTAGTGAATGGTCACCGTCTCAAGCCGTATTATGAAGGATTTCCAGTTGAACGAGTGGAGATGATGCAACTGGAAGACCCGATTTGCTTAGTTTAAACAAATTCTGAATTGTGTCTAACCAAACACATTAAAAAAAGGCGCTATTTGGGAGGCAACCCAAATATTAGTTTTATTGCTTTTCATTGTTCAATTCTTTCGTTTTGTTGTTTCCTATTTGAGTAATAGTCGGTCTTGATATTTTCCTTCACTATGATCAGAATGTGCAATCTTGGTGTGCCTACGCCGTGTTAATGTCTCCCGAAATCAGTGGACGTTTTATAATTTTGACGTGTCCTTACGGTGTTGGACGACTCAAAACTGACGTTAAAAAAAAAATTTTAAAAATTTTAATTAAAAAAATAAAAAAATAAAAAAAAGAAGAAAATTTTTTTATATTCGAATAATTTTGAAAAAATAAATTAAATAAAAACCCAAAAAAAAAAACTATTTTTTTTCTCTTTTCTCTTTTCTTCTTTCTTTCTTCTTTTCTTCTCTTTCTTTCTTTCTTTCTTTCTTTTATTCTTTCGATCGAACCTCCTTACACCGTCGCCAAGTCACGCTTCTCTCTATCTCACTCACTCTCCGTCACTGGTCTGCGCCGCTTCTCAAGCCGCACGCCACCCACCTCGCGCGATTCCAACCGCGCCTACCTCTATCATCTCCAAGCCGCCGCCACCAGCTCCATTATCTTCCTCGCGCCGCCTGGCCACGCTCCCGCCAGTCCGCGTTTGCCGTTGCTGCTGTTCGCCATCGCCACTGCGGCGCGCGAGCTGCCACCGCTCGTCTCTTACTCTCCGCCACCACCTCGTGCCACCCACGCTTCTCCATCACGCGCCTCACCTTGCGCTACCACTACGTGCGACGTTTCTCTCTCTCCACGGCTGCAGTGCGACTCCAGGCCAAGCAAGCAGCACGCGCCACCCCGTCTTCCTCTCGCCTGTGACCGGGCGCCGTTGCTCAGTCCTACCACTACCTCTGCGGTCATCGAGGTTTAAATCATCTGAGGTCCAATTTCTTTTTAAGATTGCAGTAAATTGCAATGCTTTGTTGGGAATTTGGTGTGTTTAGACTACCTGAACTTTTTATTGCTCCTATAATTGGGTATTTCTGTGATTCTTTATTCAATTGGGAGGCTACTGTGCCACTTGCTTTGCTTATTGAGGGTGGGTACGTCTGGGGCACCTGCCAATTGATTCTCATTTTGATTTCTTCTAGTTTTCGGTACTGTTTGGTGGGGGTTGAGATATCTCAGTGGTTTGGGTTGCCTGTGCGAATTGTTTCTTACTTGTGCGTACGCCAGTGGTCCTGGTTATGGTAGATTGCATACAATTTATTAATTCGATGTGATTGGGCTTCTGTGACTGAGTTGTTAGAACTTTTGGTTGGTAGAGTTGTGTATTCGACTGTCCAATTGGTGACAGTTGTTGAGCTTTTGGGGAGAGCAAAATTTTGTTATTCTCTGTGATTGTTGGAGATCATCGCTGTGATTTTCTTGTTGGTTCAATTTACTTGCTTTGCCGGGGTTCCTTGCATTGTTGACATTAGCTATATTTATTGGGCATTTGCTTGTTGCTTGGGGGCTGTTGTTCACTCATCTGGAGTGTTGTTTCTGCATCTGTTGGTCGCTTTAGTTTCTTGTCGTTTGGAGTGATAACTGCCACCCATGGTAAAGCCATGAGCCTCCTCTAGGTCTAGGACACCTAGAACTTCTCAGCCTCCTCCACCCAAACACTCTATTCCCGCCTCTGACCCCTCGCACGACCCTTCTTCCTTTGGGAGGAGGGCTCGCCTTGGGAGGCAAAGAGGCGTCCATGTTTCTGACCCTGCACATTTTGGGTGTAATTTAAACTTCACCAGGGCCACCGATAAGCAGCGATATGCTGCTTGTTGTGAACGACGGATTATTCCCTGTCGATATCGGGACGCCGCCATCTTGGGCCTTCTAAATATTAGGGTTGACTTTGATCGTTTGATCCAAGCCATTGGGTGGTGTCCTTATATTTATATTGTTGACCTTCCAGCTTTTGTCGAGTTGGTTAGGGAGTTCTATGCCACATTCGAGTTCGACCTCCCCACGGGTTACACAGTTTCTACTCCCAATATCATCCGTTTTAGACTAATAGGTCAAGAGTTCCACCACTCCATTACTGATTTCAATCTAGCCTTAGGTTTTATTGATCAAACCTATGCCGAATCTCGTGAGTATGCCGAGGGTGCATGTGACTATGTACAGCCTTTTTTCTCCCGCTATCGACATCTTTGGGAGGAGATATCCGTAGACCGTGATAATTATGACCCTCGTCTATCTAAGGGTTCTTATCTGAAGGACCCGGCGTCTCGCTATTTTTACCGTTTCTTGGCCTATAGTTTCTCGGTAGGCGTGATAGCTCGGATGTATTGTCTAAGCCGAAAATTTTCTTTATTTGGTGCATGCATAATAACATTAAAGTTAACTTGGGGTGCTGGCTCACTTCTTAGTTCAAATCTGTTTTACCTAAAAAGAAGCGCCCCCCGATTGTTGGGTCATATATTACTCATTTGACTGTTAATTTGCATGTGCTTGATCTTTATAATCATGATTTGCATGTTACCTGTCAAATTGAGACCTTTGATATTCCTTGTCTAGAGAAAATGGGCTTGGTTCGGGAAGGTGACAATGGGTGGGAGGTTGTTCCGCCGGGACCGCTTCGTGCTCCCCCTCAGTCATCTTTTGCCCGCTTCCCCGCTGATGGCGGTGATCCCGGCCCGTCTACCTCCGATCCTACCCCAGGGGCTGACGACTGGCTCCAACTCCGGATGATGGTTGAGCAACTGGAGACTCGAGTGACCCACATTGACGTCAACTTACATAACATGGCGCAGAATTTGGCAGCATTTATGCACCATGCAGGCCTTGCTCCTCAGTTTCCACCTGACCCTCCACTGTTTTGACGACTTCAGGGAAGTACCGTTGCCCTTCTCTTTACTTTTGCTGTTGGCTTATCCCATTTAGGGCAATGTGTCATTTAGGTGTGGGAGGGAGGTCAGTTGTGTGCTAGTTTTTCCAGTTTTTAGTTTCTAGAGGTTTTCCTTTATTTTTAGTTTGTTTTTGCCTATCTTTCTTTTATTCTATTTTCTTCTTTTCTTTTTGTGATCAATTCTTATATGAATACCAAGTTTTGATATTGGGTTGTTGTCTCTAATTCTGCTATTGTCGAGTTTTAGTAACAAAAGTGTATCTAGCTAATATGATTAAGTTCAGGAGCATCTCTTTGGTGAATATCAGTAATTGCTTGACTCTTCTACTTTTCGGTTAACTTTTCTAGGTATAGGGAATGATTGTTGGCATTTTTCATGTGATTGGGTCCAATTATTAATTTTAGTTCTCCACGTTTGAAAATTTGAGGCTGGTTGCTGTTACTTTTGTGTTATTTTTAGTTATTGTGTTGTTTGGCTGTGAATAAAATTGACTGTGCTCCGCTAGATATTACTACTGAGTAATCAGGGATCATTATCAAAAGTGTCGATTCTCGCGTCAAAAAGTAGTAATTGCTATGAGTACGTAGTCGTATAGCGACAGCAGCTGAGTAACCGGGTTCCTTCATCTGACAAATGTTGGAATTCGCGTCAAATGCTCCAATGGCTAGAGACTAAGCATTTTGTTACGATTGAAAAAAAAAGTAGAAAAGAAAAGAAAAGCGTGAAAAAGTGAAGGCTGTGTTAGTAAGTGATAAAAGTCAGCTTGCCGATTTGTGGAGTTAATGTTGAGATTTTAGTTAATAGTTGGACCATTTGCCGATAAATCTTGATCGACCATTCCTTTTTCTTAGATTAGTTTGCCTTAAATTGGTTGAGTCGGTGGTTTAGAAGCTAACCGGGGTGATTTTTCTTGGATCTTGACCTGTGATGCTTGATATATATTTTTCTTGGTATCTTGGCAATACGGTAGTTGGAGCAATAGCCATTGTCAAATTTTGGTGTTCAATTGCTGTTCTCATGCTTGAGGGCAAGCATGATTCAGGTGTGGGGGGATAGGGGTGTTAATTGTTAGTAATTTTATTTTAATTTTCCCCCTTTGTCCTTGCCAAATATTGTTTAAATTGTTAATATATACTTATATTTGGTATTTGGACCTATCTACAGGGAAGTTGAACTGAAACATGCTAAAAAGAGGGACCTGTTGTAGAAAATTACTCCACACGTGGGAGACTCCAAAGAGCTTCACAAATCCTGACCCACAGGGTGCCACAGACGGATTACATTTCTTTTACTGATTAGAAAAGTTGCTAACTAGGAGTTTTCCTATGAAGAGGAAACTAAAAACAAGGACTTCTGCAGAGCTCCAATTCTTTGGGCCTTTGACTCTTAATTCGGCGGAGACCACGGAGATAAGAAGGAGGAGTCAATTGTTTTAGAACAAAAAACGTACAGAGGCTAGGACAGCTTAGGAGCAATAGTTTTAGTTTTCTTTTTTTGGTCTTTAACGTATTCCAGGTGTTCGACAATATTTTCCAACGGGAAGAATATCTTTTACTTCTTGCTTTCTAGTGAAAAACGTGATGCCTTTGCAATCAATTAATTTGCGTGGAGATTTATTTATGCGGCGTGGCTAAACCTTTCATCTAGTAAAGGATTAACTCGATGGCGCAGTCCCGAATATCTGTGAGATCTAATTAGTTTTCACGCGTTCCTTAATTTGTTAATATTTGCACGTTGTCTATTTGAATTATCGTGGGATTATTTTGTTAATTGGATGCCAAGAGCCCGATGTTCAATGCAACTTATTAATTTCTTGCCAAATTAGTCAATTAAATCCGTAATTATTTGATTGATTAATATTAGTGACAACTGGTATGTTTACACATTAGGGAAACGTGCAATCTAATTTCAGTAACCCTCGTAGCATGTTATTGATTGGGGTTAGGTTTTTCTAGTTCTTAATGCAATTGAAAAATTAATTCCTACGGTTGTACTTAGGAGTATTTTCTGGTTAGGGGTAATCAATGGTCGTACCTTGGTTATCAATAAATTAAGGAAAAATTGGTAGTTAGAGTTCGTCTGCGACTATAACTTACCTATTAATAAATTAAGTGAACCTCCTTGCATCAATGATCGGGTAAGTGGACTGTGTTTGAATAGTTGTATCCTTGGTTAGAATTTATCTATCCTTGATTTAATTCCTGCCTGTATTCGTGCTAGTCAATTTTTTATTTTTAGTTGAATTGTTGAATTGTTTTTAGTTGCATTCTGATAAAATCCCCCTTTTACCAATTGGAATCTCAAAAGACAAATATCCCTAATCCCTGAGGAGACGACCCTACTTGCCACTGTCTACTATTTAGTAAATTTTATCAATTAATTAATTCTGGTATATATCGGATTAAGCAAACTCTTCTGGAATAAGGTGAATCAAGTAACCCATTGCACACTAGAGTCCCAACTCCAGTACCAAAGATTAAACTTTTAGTGGTAGTTAGGTTTTTATTATTGCACAGGTTCGGCACCAGTCAAAAAATTCCTTGAAGTTTTTCTGCAGAAATTTTTTTAAATATATTTTTCATGATCATATTTTTCAAACACTTATTTTGATCTCACGTACATCAAATTGATATAGTATATTTTTCTACTAAAAATCCAAAAATCTATTTTTCTAAAACAAAAGGAAAATTTGGTAAATTGATCCCTAACATTTACACAAAAAAACTTTTTTAGTCCCTAACATTTAAAATTAGCCAGAATAGTCCTTAACATATAAATTATTATCCATTTTGATCTTAATATTCGTATTTATTCATTTCTCCGACTAAAAATAGCACGCCTCTCTCACGTGGGCCTATTTTCAAGGGCAAAATTGAAAAACACTATTATTTTCAGTGTAAATGTGAAATTGAAGCTTATGTTGCTGCTGCTTCAGTATATTCTCCTCAAACTGAAAAGCACCCAGTATGGCTGCTGCTATTGATCCCCCAAGGAACAACCACCATTAAACCCGGCGAACTTGATTCCGTCACCTTTCCGTTAAAGCTGTGTGATTCGACCGTCAAGGAACCACCACCACCTTCTTTCTAGCAGATTATGTAGGAGGCGAAGCCCAGGCATTAAGATTGTGGGTTTTGGTGGGCTGCGGAAGAGAAGAGAAAAGAGATGACGTGGAAGATGATTTGGGTTGAGGAACCGAAGCAAACAAAGATGATGATGGTTTTGGAAGCGATGCCAAAAGTCTCGAACTTTCCTGATTTTTTTAGCAATTGTTGCCCATCCCTCTCTTCTTGAAGTTCATTAGATTTATGTGGATTTAGGGTTGAGGAAGGCAACGAAACGGGGGGGTTTTGAATGGTGGGATTGGGGTGGGGGAAGTGGAAAGGAGATGGGTGAGAAAGAAATGATGATGAAGATTTTGGGGTGGCAGTGAGGGGAGGAATCCAGTGAATTTGGGATTTGAGAGCTGTGGTTTATCTTCTTGTTCTTGATCTTGTTCTTCATTGGAAGAGGCGTAGCTCGCTAGCAAAGAGTCTATGACCAGAAGCAAAAAGGGAGAAAAGCCCTAATTTCAGAACAGGAAAACAAATATGCGAAAATGTTGTCCTTGAAAAGGGGAGAAAAGCTTGTGTTTTTCAGTTTTGCCCTTGAAAATATGCCCACGTGAGAGAGGCGTGCTATTTTTAGTCGGAAAAATGAGCAAATACGAGCATTAGGACAAAAATGGAACATAATTTATATGTTAAGGACTATTCTGGATATTTTAAATATTAGAGACTAAAAATTTTTTTATGTAAATGTTAGGGACTAATTTGGTAAATTTTCCAAAACAAAAATTTCAAATATAATGCAAGAATAATACACAAATAAAAATAACTCAAAAACATTTCATCTGTACAATATATCAAAAATAATTCACAAATATAAACAAAAAAATTTTTACAAATAAATTATATAACATTTTTCACTTATCACCACCACTACCCGTCACCACCACCCACCACTACTACCCCCTCCCTTTTCTTCCTCCCTCAATTTGTCAGGACCAGATCAAGGCCTCTGGTTGCGACTAGAGGCCGCAATCTAGCCGCTGCCTAGCAACTTTCTGGCTGCGACCAGATTGCAGCCTTTGGTTGTGGCCAGATTGAGGGGGACGGAGGGAGGGAAAGGGAAGAGAGAGGAGGAAGAGAAAGGATGAAGGAGGGGGTGGTGGAGGTGGTATTGGTGGTTATTTGTGGTTGTGGGTGATAGTATTAATTTTTCAGAAATATCTTTAAAATATTTTAATTTTAAAAGGTACCCCAAAATATATTTCAAAACTTTCTTCAAAAACATCACAAAAAAATTTACAATAAAAGTTTTTCATATACGCTGTTACATTAAAATATTTCAAAAATATTTCAAAAACAGTTAATTCAAACGGAGTCACAAATATTTTATCAAGAAAAACTAATGGAAGAAACTAATAGTCTACTACCTAACTGCGTATATTCACAGTTTCACGCTATCTAGTATCTCTGGATGAGGGGCAGGAGCGGTCATCAGATGGACCACTCCTGAGCTGTTCACAGCCAAGATTTGGCCAAAAAAATTGTACGGTCCAGATTTTATCTTGTATCTCGAATTTAACAACATGTGTGGGACCCAAAAAATTTTGTTTTAAAGTTACACGTTGTTGAAAGTAAGTTACACCATCTACAAATAAAATTACGCGCTGTGCAAAATGCACATAATTGCCAGGAACGATTGCACGTGCTTGTGGTCCAGTATCTCTATTCTCTCACTCGCCCCCGTCGTCTACATGTTCCGGGAATTGGGGCTAAATTACAGAGGCTATTAATTATTTTCAGGTACTTTTGTTTATCCTTATGATCATGCTTTATTTTCTGCTCAACATTTTAATTCACAAAGTCAGCTGGAATTTGCAGTCTTCTTCTGGCCTGCGTAATTTAAATTGATTTCCTCGGTAACTTTTTAACATTTACTGATATAATCTGGTTCGCCTTTTCAAAGTCTTTGCCGGCTTGCCCTTCATGGAGTCAGGTACTCTTTGTAAACTTTCTTTCTGTAAATGCTTCAGTTGCTTAATTGTCATAATCCTGCACTATTTAGTCTGATTACTTTATGATAGAGCGGTTATTTGGCACATTTTGCACTGTTATTTTGTCCTAATTTTGGCTACTTACTGTGCTAAGTATTGAGGTTTTGTTCATATTTCATATTTGTATGAATTATAGGTGATTGGCGTTAAAAGTAATCTCTTGAGGCAAATTTCCAGAAGACCCTTCATCTCAGGGCGTGGCCACGCCAGAAAAGATAGATGTTGCCGAAAAGCCGAATCCGCGGGACCAATAGCAGGAGACCCAATTAAGAAAACCGGTCTACGTGGACCAGATGCATAAGATCAGAGCCCTTGGACAAAAAGCCTTGTTCCTAATGCTTTTCTCCTACGGCGGCTATAAAAGAATAGAAAAAGCCAGATTCAGGGGGAATCAATACCTTAGCTTTAGTTTACTTTCTGCAAGATCTGTCAGACGCTTTTGGTCTTTTTCTCTTTAGCCGCAATTAGGAAAAAAGTGAGATTGACGTCTAATCAATTAGCTAAGCGTCAATTTCCCTTTGCCCATCGGTCAGAAGAGGAAGATTTCTCTAGTGCTTTTTGGGCTTTGTATGAACGAGACTCCTTTCGCTCGACTTTGGCTCTAAACAATTTCCATTAGTTTTTGTTCTTGCACTCGCGGCTCCAAAACAAAAGCGAAGGTAGGGCCTTCTCTGTCGTTACTGCAATTAATTCCCTTTCCCCAATTCTTCGGCAAATAATTGAATGAATTCAATTAAATCACGCGGGATTGACACGATGAGGAGCGGCTAATTTTCTCCTCTACCCAAAAGTTGACGCGAAAGCGCGGTCCATAATATCTGTGAGATCTAATCGAATCTTCATTATTTCTTCCAATTTGTTGCTATTCGTGCGTTTCCTGAATTAATTGTTTTTGGGTAATTTATTAATTAAATATCAACGGTCGGGTATTTGATTTAATTTAATAGACTACTGTCACATTAACTAAATTGAATCCGTAATTGTTCGTTTAGTTGATACCTAGTGACAACCACCATAATTGGCTTTATATTGGGAAAACGTAAGATCTAACTTAAATAAACCCTCTTAGCGTGTTTATTAGTTAAGGTTGGGTTCTTCTAGCGTTAATGCAATTGGATAATTAAATTCCTACGGTCGTACCTAGGGTTGTTATCTGGTTAGGGAAACGTACCTTGACTGTCGAAAAAGTAAGGAAGAACTGGTTATCAGAGCTTGTTGATAGCTATAACCAACCTAGTGATGAATGGACGAAATATCTTTGCATCGATGATCATTTAGTTGGACCGTACCTAAGCAGTTGATCCTTTGGATAGAATTTTATTAATTGCTACTTTTAGTAACTTGTGCTTTGTGAATTAGTTTTGAATTTAGTTTGCTTTATTTTTATTCTTATTTTTTTTATTTGCCTCCCATTAAAAATCCCCCAATTTTATTCTATTGACTTGAAAAGAAATAATTTCCTACCCGCTCCCAGTGGAATCGACCCTACTTGCCATTGTACGCAAAGTTAATATTTGTATAGACAAACCTGGTATATCGGATCAAGCAAATTCTTCGTGAACAGGGTGAATCAAGTAACCCATTGCACACCTAAGATCCCTGCTCCAGTACTTGGATTTGTTCTATAATTAATTGTGATGGTAATTAGGACTTTTTAGTAATTATTATTGCTCCAGGGCTTTTTATACACTAATTATTATTTTATAATCATGAATGGATGAAGACTTTTGATTTTGATTAGCATATAATTGTAGTGAATCAGCACGTTGGAGTTCGAATTTGCGTATGATCGTCAATAAATAAGGAACTGTTTGAGTTTCAAATTAGCGCATAACTTTGATAATCCAGCACGTTTCAGTTCATATTAGTGTATAATTATGAATGAATGATGAACGTTTGAGTTCTAATTGGTTCTGTTTTGATTATCAAGCATATTTGAGTTGGAATTAGTTTGTAAATGAGTGAATGATGAAATTTGAGTTCTAACTGGTCAATGACCGCTTTTGTTGGTTAATAATAGAGGACTGTGAGCAGGAGAGGTCTGGTTTGGAGATTGCCCCTTTGGACTTCATCTCGCGGCTGCCTGATTTCGTGATTCATCACATTTTATCTTGTCTGCATGCCAGAGATTTTACCTCTACTGCAATATTGTCAAAGACTTGGAATCGCACCTGGTCCACTTATCCTTGTCTTGTATTCCACTTTTTCTATGATAATTCAGTCACAGAACGAGAGCAAGTTGTTGGTGACGTTCATATAAAAAAGCGAAAACATGATTTCTTGATTCTTGCTGGAAATTCCATCTGTCGGCGCTTGCAACTAGATTTTGGCGTACAAAGATTTCAATTGTATATTGACTTCCCTGATATGGAGTTGTTGATGCCTAATATGGACCAATGGATTGGTATAGCAGTAGACAGGACTGCTCCAGAACTTGCTGTTTGTATTGATAGTTTGTCGGGCTCAGATAGATATTTTTATAGCGTTCCGCAATCGATTTTGCTCGCTAGCTCGCTAAAAGTTTTAAGCTTATGTGGCTGTAGATTTGAGAGTGGATTGGATATCAAACTTCCACATCTACAGAAGCTTTCTTTATCTCATTCTTGTTTCACCGACAAGTTTTTATTTCACCAAATTCTCTCTGGGTGCCCCGTGATTGAGTATGTGAAAGTGTCATTTTGTATATGGATGGACACACTTCTCTCAGTTTCAAGTTTATCTCACTTGAAGTATTTTGAGTTCCTGTACTGTGATGGGATTGATAATGTTCAGAATAGAAGTAGCAAAATAAATAAATGGTTGATAAATGGTTTTTGTTTAATGGATAATGGATAAATTTAATCCAATCCAATTACAATCATTTAAAAATGGATATAAATGGATAGGGTTTAAATGGATAATGGAAAACCATAATCCATCCATTTAAGCAGCTAGTAGAGTAGACTAGTACTGTATTTTTTTTTTTTTTGGGTATGCGTACGGATTCTCGTTGTCTATATTATTACGTGGAACTCACGGGGTCACTATTAATGGAGAAAAAGTATCCATCCCAGCATGAGATTACTAAATAGGCGAAGATGGACGCGGGGAATCGTAGTTGACTCGGGCACCACGATAACTCCAACTCAGGTTTATAACTCGGTCCGCGATACGTTTGTTAAGTACGCTCGAGCCTTGCCTCCCGTGAGCGGGTTCGACTATGGTCCAGTTAAATTTGACACTTGCTATGATCTATCATCTGAGCCCACAGATGGCTATCCAACGATGTCGCTTGAATTCCATGGGGGCAAAACGCTGTCGCTGAGGCCTGCAAATTATTTGATTTGTGTTGATACCTCTGTTTTTAAACTCGGATCGGATCGCCGGTCGAACCGGGAGCCGACCAGTTGGCTGGTCCGAGTTAATCCTAAAAATCGAAAAATCAAAAATTCGGTCAAATCAGATCAAAACCCGGGTTTGGCCGGAAAAATGAACTCGGTCTCTTTTTTTTTTCTTTTTACTTTTTTTGAAAGGTCAAAATATTTTTTAATATGATGTTTTGATCCTTAAGTTGTTAAAAATTATTAACATATCTCAAATATTTCATACTTTATAAATGTTGTCTTAAAGTTTGGTGTTATTTTTCAATTAAGTCCATAATTTAATTCTAAACTTGTTAATGCTTATTATATAATATAAATTGCTACTTGATTGCTCTAATTTATTTGTATTTTCTTATTAAATATATTTGAAATATCAAATATATATGAATATACCTTTATTAATATTAACATGTTATTAAGTATTTTACATATAATATTTTAATTTTTAAATAAATTTTATTTATGACGTCATCCGGTTCAACCCCTATCGAATCCGGTTGAACCCATTGACCCCTGACCCTTGAACTCGATCGAGTCGATATTCGGTCCGGTTCTGAAAACATAGGTTGATACCAGTGGCAAGCACTGTTTGGCTTTTACCGGCACTTCGGAACTGGTGTCAATAATTGGGAACATACAGCAGCAAGGGATGCGGGTCACTTACGACCTTACCAATAAGGTGATTGGTTTTAGTCCGAATCAATGTTAAGACCACTCTCTCATATTGCTAGTACGAGAGTATATTTGATTTGAACCAAAATATTGTCCCTTCCTTCGAGAGGACATCCGAAGAAATTGGAACCAAAATATTTGTAAATTCATACTAATACTGCTTGGTTTCAGATTTTACAAAATCAGATTAAGATTAAAAAAAATGACTATAGAGAATAATGAGAATTAGTAAAATTTAATTTTTTGATTGATTATGAATTTCAGTTTTTTTAATATTAAAAATAAAAAAATTGTATAATTAAAATAAATAAAAATATCAAAGAAACTGATTATCTAACATTAGAATCCATAATTAGCTAAAGTAATCAATCAAGAATAAGTCTTTGATGACCTAGGACAACTCATTATGGGACGAATTTACGTTAAATGTAATAAGAGTCGTATAAACTACGTAATTTGTAACAGACAAAACTCAACTTTCGGATGCCTGGTCTCCGAAATTGTTGGGGCGACAAGGATAATACTCCCTCCGTCCCATTCATTTGGTTATGTTAGGAGAATCCAACTTTTTAAGAATAGTAGTTTGATTGTGATGTTTATGCTTCTTTTTTCAATTTTACCCCTCAAATTAAAATTTTAGATTTGAATGTATGATTGAAAAGAATGGTTATATTAGAAAGAAAGTGTAAAAGTTGTTTTGACTTTTCTAACATAACAATTGTTTTGAAACATCTCAAAATGAGTCATTGAAACATATCAAAATGAAAAGTATAACCAAATGAATGGGAGGGAGGAGGAGGAAATAGTACTGTAATAGAGGTCCAGTGCTTTTGGCAGGTTTGGACGTCGCATCAGTTTGTTATCCCCACCAAATTATTTGGCTCGACGTTCACATTCTTTTCCATGTCCACTCGTCGGAATGTCAAGCAGTACCGGTACAAAGTTAAATGTGAAACTTAAAACGTACATGAGTCATGCATCTATGTGTGATCAGATATACATTATATAGGAAAAATAATCCCTCTTTCGATTAGTAAATATGGTATATATGATGTACTTTGTTGATATATAGTCCACATCGTTTGGGGGGAACTATCAGGAAATCAATTACTTGGCAAGGAGGGAATTGTACAACCATTCCATTGCCCGTTTCATTATCCACATAAATGCATGCAAAATATTACTTGTGTGGAACATAACAAGGCTGATTGGTTTCAGCCCTGCTGTCTTCATTTTAATTTAAAAGCAAGTTATGTGAAGTCTTTCATTGTTTTTGCTGGATTAATCCTTGAGCTAGCTTTTCTAACAAAACGAACCACACATATTCGATCATGTCAATTAAGGTATATCTACAAGAAAAATCCTCTCCGTTTTCGGTGTAATGATTTATCAATTGCTCGTTGCACGATCGAGCTGGAACTCGTAAGGTCTTCCGATCTGATGACCTGCAACCAGGAGTAGGAGAATCAGGGTTAAGTCCCTTGATTTGTCTCCGACAATCAAGTTACACATATCGGAGTTAAGTTGTGAAGCAGTAATGGAAGAAACGTTTTCCTTCTTCTAGTCCTACTCCTGGCTTGACCTAATAAAACTATAAAAGGGAAATTTTTCTTTTTCTTTTCCATCTTTAATGCTTTGTTTTGCTGCTGGACGTTTGGCCTTAAAAATTTAATATTGGCAAGAAAAAAGACCTGGTCTTTGTAGGCTCTAATTAATGGATATCAAAGAAGGTTAACTTCTTTGGTTGCCTAATTGATGACTAGTAGCCATTGACTCGGTTGGCTTTACTTGCAGAATGATTCAACACATAAAACAAATCGTTAGATCGACAGCCTGATTGATATTGTCTTTGCCATCGCCACTTTGATTATAATCTGCCAATAGAAATAACGGAAGCGCACAACGTTAGTTTATGAAACTTGATAATATTTGATAATATCAACGGAAATTTACAACTTTAAGGGTCCGTTTGTTTCGGGTGAAAATATTTTCCAGGAAAATATTTTCCCAATTTCCCGTGTTTGGTTGCACAAAAGTTACTGAAAACATTTTCCTATGTAAAATATTTTCATTCATCTTATGGAAAACAACTTCCCTTCCAAACTTACTGAAATTGTTTTCCGAAATGCATGCATTCCGCCTGTAGTATGTTCCAAACTTACTGAAAACATCTTGTAGTATGTTCTTTTTTTTTTAATGTAAACAGGAGGACTCGAACCCAAGACCTCTTCCTTACACTCCCTCCCCCGTACCACCCAACCCTCCCCATAGTATATTCAAAAAAAAAAAAAAAAAAACCTCATCCTGCTCATCCTATGCTAGTAATTGATTATGTATAATAAGGACATTTTTTCTAGAGAAACTTTCAGCAGTGAGAGTGCAAGATATATGTCACAATAAGCATTGCATGTGATTGATATTTGACACTAAATGACCAGCAATTTGTTTATTGCTTAAGGAGATATTTTTTATTCATATATACATTTCTCCAAGATTTTTTAAAGTTAAACAATGAGATAAATTTTCTTATTTTGTATGGGAAAAAGTATGTAGTTATAATGTGTAGAAAATAAAGATAGAGATAAAAGTGAAAATATTTCAAAAGTTAAACAAACACCAGAAAAATGAAGTAAGAAAATATTTTCAATAAGCTAACCAAACACCTGAAAATGATGAAAGGAAAATGATTTTCATGGAAAATTACTTCCACGAAAAATATTTTCCCAAGGAAAACATTTTACTTCCAACCAAACAGACCCTAATTTGATAATAATTTTCTAGTTGACCTTTTGTTCTTTCTCTTCTATTGCTTTGGTCTAGGTGCTTTTTTGTTTTTTGTTTTACTAGCAAATAGAGCTAATAATTCAAAATGCTAACTAATTAGTTTATGAAACTTGCATTAGTCTACTTGAGAATAACAATTTGGATTCTCTTAATTCTTCGAAACAGAAGAAAATTCCTTCTGTCTGTTGCATTCCTTGCACATTTTGATGTTATTTACTGCTATTAGTGCAATTTTCATTGAATGAAATTATCCCCAAATTAAAAAAAAAAAAAAGCAAAAGGTACAATTTCTTTTCATTTTAGGTTTAATTCAATCCTGTTAGACATTTTTGATCTAGAAAGAGCATTAACGAATGACGAAATGGTCTCATTGGTTGACGAGTGGACTAAATAAAAATGTGCAACTGTTTTGAATGTTGCGTACCGTTGACCGCTAATTAATCGCCTAATGGCCTAATCTGCAATGCATGCGATACCGAAAGAGAGTTTCTGCATGAAAAACGATTACCTGAATTTTACACTCCACTCCCTTGATTTTTTTTTTTTACGTAAACCCTTAAACATTTCTTTACGAAAAATTGTTACTTGAATCTATTAATCCATAGCACCCACCATTTAACTATAGATAACGAAGGCATGACTATCGGAAACAAGGAAGTCACAGTAATCAGTGTGATTGGCAGATAGCAATTTTCTGTGGGTTTTTTTTTTTTTTTTTTATATTAACCCTAATTATTTCTAATTAGGCATAACCCTGCAGTCGAGCCAATATATATTTGCTCATCATGAAAGATCAAACCGAGTTGTCTGTTGCCGTTTTCCCATCTACCTTGAAAGCCTTCTTGTTCCCTAGCTACTGCAATTCCAATTTGCCATCATATTCAATGCCATTAATATGCATGTGTAGAGGAAAGTTATTCCACATTACAAAGAATAAAACATTTCTAGATAATTATTGTGACCAATGCCCACCAGAAGGACCAACTGTCGTGGACGCTCCTCTAAGTCTTCGCTCTTAAAAAGTTGAGAGGATGGTTAATATGGTGATATTTGTGAGGGGCCATTTTTCAGACTGCTTCTCCATATATACGCAGCATCTGAATTACTATACGTGCTATCTTTAAGCAACTGCTAGTTTAATTTTCTCTTCATTTCTTCAGGAAAGAAGCGCGTGGTTGTGTCTGATCAACGTTTTCTACCGTAATTGAATTTGAACTTATCCTAAACAAAAAACTAAATAAATAAATAAAATGTGAGTGCAGCCATGTCTTAATTAACCACATGCCCTCCATGCAGATCGACGTCTATATAAACCCTTGCTCCTTCCAAACTTCTCATCCCTTCTCTCCTGTCTTCTCTTCTGCTCCAAAACCACAAACATGGCTCGAGAAGCTCAAAGGCCATTTCCTTCCATTAACATCCTCATCATCCTCTTCTTCTTCTTCTCCTTCACCCTCAGTCCATTTTCACCTCAAGCAGTCTCTGCTTCAGTTTTCAAAAGACTTCAGCTCTTCTCAACAGAAAAAGCTCAGCCCACCTCGACCTCCTCCGTTTTGTCCCTCTCCCTACACCCTTATTCATCCATCATAAAGCCGCCAAACAACAACTACTCCGACCTCGTACGCTCCCGACTGGCGAGTGACCGAGCCCGAGCCAAGCTCATCAACTCCAAAATTGAGCGGGCTCTCTCCACCTTCAACCGCCCTCATGACGTTAAACCGGACGCCAAGTCCAACCGGAGGACCTGGAAACTACGCTGACTCAAGTTGGAGGAGGGTACTTAGCTCAGGTCGGAGTGGGCCAACCAGTAAAAGAATTCCTCCTGCTAGCGGATACGGGTAGCCAAATCAACTGGCTCCAATGCCTACCCTGCGATGGGTGTTCCAGCGTGTCCGGTTCGGTCTTTGACCCATCTGGGTCTTCATCTTACAGTCTTTTATCCTGCACATCCCAGGAATGTGCCTCCCTGGGCAGAAACAAAAATTGCCAAGCTGACCCGTGTATGTTTATAACGAGCTACGGAGATAGATCCACTGTTGAGGGAGAATTCGCCACTGAAACGGTGTCGTTTGGAAGTTCAGGTTCGGTTGATAAAGTAGCCATCGGGTGCGGCCATAATCAACGAGGGGGGGCGTCTGGGATACTTGGTCTTGGGGGCACTCCTGTAAGCTTTCCTTCTCAAATTCAAGCGACGTCCTTCTCCTACTGTCTCGTGGATAGAGACTCGGGCAAGTCCTCGACTCTTGAGTTTAACTCAGCTCCACCTGGTGACTCAGTCCTCGTTCCCTTGATAATCAATCGAAGAATTGAGGTTTTTTACTACGTGGAGCTCACGGGGATTACCATTAATGGAGAACAAGTACCCATTCCCGCATCAGCTTACCAAATAGGCCAAGATGGAAGTGGGGGAATTGTAGTTGACTCGGGCACCACCATAACGGCGTTGCCAGATGAGGTTTATAACTCGGTCCGTGATACGTTTGTTAAGTACGCTAAAGCCTTGACTCGCACGAGCGGCTACGATGGTGGTCTAGTTAAATTTGACACTTGCTATGATCTATCGTCAAACCCCACAGATGGCTATCCAACGATGTCGCTTGATTTCTCTGGGGGCAAAACGCTGCCGTTGAGGCCTGCAAATTACTGGTTTCGTGTTGGTGATAGTGCCAAGAATTGTTTGGCTTTTACTGTCACTACGCAATCTGTCTCAATACTTGGGAATATACAGCAGCAAGGGATGAGGGTTAATTACGACCTTGCCAATAAGATGATTGGTTTTAGTCCGAATCAATGTTAGAGCACTCCCTCCCTCCAGTGCTACTACTAGAATATATACAGTTGATTTCAACCTAAATAAATGTTGTTCTTCATATATATAAATATATGCTAAATGTTTTCATAGTTATGATATTTTGAGGATCTCATCGTCTACCTTTGCTCTAAAGTATTTGGTTTTCTTAACCAAACTAACTTTTGTGATTCTTATTCTTTAGGGTCCTTTTCTTTCTATAGTATGCTAATGACTTCTTTGAATGAAGAAGTGGTTGTACCGTGAAAACCAGGGCAGGGCTATACTTGGGCATATTGCATGTTTACCCTGAAATTGAATTGATTGAAAATGTAATCAATTTATAAGACTTGCATTAATCTAGTCGAGAATCACATTTTTGGAGTTTCAAATTAGGAGGAAATTTCTCCCATCTATTAGATCTGTTTTACGTTTTGATGTATTTACTGTCATTAGTTTATTTTGTTTTTTTGAAAAACAAAAGATGACACTTTGTTTCCACTTTAATGTTTTGATTAAAATTCTAACTTTGATGTTAGACATTTGAACAGACAAGAAAATTTAACGACTGAGCTTTCTCTAGAGGTTCAGTGGAGAAGTAGATGAAATGGAAACTGAAGAAAATAAATCAAGACCGGAGTAGTCTGATTGGTTGCCTAGTACTACTGGTGGGCCAAATGCGCAACTGTTTTGATGTTGCCTTGTGTTGACCGCTTAGTCGCCCCAATGCCTAATGGCGCACTATGCACGTCAAATGTGAAGGAGAACCTCTAGAGATCCAAGTTAGTCCATGCATGAAGGTGCTCCCTCCAAAAAAAAAAAAAAAGGTACTGCAGAGGCCCTTCTTGGGCCCGGGCACGTGGCAGCCCTGGGTGATTCGAGCTGGGCTTGGACCCCGAGCCCACGGGGGGCCAGCTTGGGCCGCATGGCGGCTAGGGCTCCCCGGGGAGGCGAAGGTCCGCCCCGAAGAGATCGGGAGTAATCCCCCTGAGTGCGGGATACCGATTATCCGGGGTAAGTCCCGAATCGTACGGAGGTCGGGTTCCCTCACAGGTATAAATGACAGAACACATCAACTGTACAAGGTACGCTGACAATTGGGCCAATACACTCTGACCAGGTTAATCACCGGAAAACTAACTTGACCGTCGGAGTGCCCTCGGGGACCACCTCAGGGCCCCCTTGCAAGTCCACTCCTTTCTGTTTTGCAGGTCTGGGGCGAGCTCTCCCATCGACACGCCGAGCTCATCAGGTCAGCTCGGTCAGAGGAAGTTCCGTGCTTCTTCAGTTGGCGCCGTCTGTGGGAACCGAAAGATAATTGTTAGTGTCGATGGCGAGGACACGGTCCAAGCGAACCGTTGAAAGCACCGGAGCCGGGGCCAGGGAGGGGTCTCGTCGAGAGGAGAACGAAGCGGCCGGGGGCGCTGGGGGCTCGGCCCTCTCAGGGGACCGGAGACGGCAGATGCTCCAGTTCGTAACAGAGAATCTTCCCATGCTGGAGGATATAATCCGGCAGGCAAAAGGAGGAGAAGAGGCGCGGGGCGCACCAACTTCCAAAGCCCCGGGGAAGGAGAAGGAGTCGATCCCTGACCCCTCGGAGGATGGGTCACAGGACCAGCCCCCTAGGAGGAAACGGCCGAGGACTCCCCCTCGTCACCGAGCTTCGGTTGTCGGGGATAGCGAGAGGTACTCCCACGACCGGTCCGTGGGGAGCCGACCAAGGGACCCCTCCCCACGGAAACCTACGCGAAATGGGCTCGCACGCTCCCCCGCCCGATCTGTCAAGAGTCGCCCGCGCGACCCACCCCAGTGGCAGCCCGTCCGGGATGAGCTCGAGCAGATCCTGCGACCACAACCGTACGGGGACAACTACGCAGCCTCGCCCTTCACCCAGGAGATCGAGGACTACCCGTTACCCCGGAGGTTTAAAATCCCGAACATCGAGCTGTACGATGGTTCGGCCGACCCGGAAGACCACCTCTCGGTCTTCCTGACGCACATGCGTCTGCAAAACGCCGCGGATGCCCTCCGCTGCAAGACCTTCCCCATGTTTCTCAAGGGTAAGGCGCGGCTCTGGTTTCAGGGCCTAGCACCGGGGTCTATTCAGAGTTTCACCGAGCTGGCCAGACAGTTCGCCGCCCAGTTCGTTTCCTCGAAGACCTACTCGAAGAACGCGGCCCACCTGATGGCCGTTAAGCAGAAGCCGGATGAGTCCCTAAAGAACTTCATGACGCGCTTCAACACAGAGAGCCTGCAGATCAGGGATAAGGACGAAAAGGTGGTCATGGCCGCCTTCATGAACGGGTTGAGGGTAGAGGATCTCTACTACAAGCTCGTCGAACAACCTCCCAAGAACCTGGGAGAGCTCTTGACCCGGGCTCACGCCGCCGCCAATGCAGAGGAGGCCGGCCGCCTGAAACGGGAATCAGATCGGGAGTTCGGGGACAGGAAAGGACGGGCAAACCCTCCTGAATCCAAAGACGGCCAAGTCAGGAAGAACGTCTTCGACCGTCTCTCCAAGGACAGGGCACCAGCTCCGCCGCCCCTCCCAGAGAAGACCTACACCCCTCTAACACGGCCCAGAGCCTAGATCTTGGCCGTCATGGAGGCGGAAGGGCTGGGAGATCGGCCGCCTAAGATGGGGACGCCCCGGAACAAAAGGAACCAGGACCGGTACTGCGCCTTCCACCGCGACGTCGGGCACGACACGGAGGGGTGCTGGGCCCTGCGCAAGGAGATCGAGGACCTGATCCAGCGCGGTTTTCTAGGGGGGTTCGTGCGCCGACCAGGTCAGGGGCTTGGACGCAACCACTACGGAGATAGGCACGAGGGGCGGAGCCGCGACCGCCCGGAGCGGCGTGACGCCCCTCGGGACTGCTCTCCCGACCGGGACACCCAGAACCTGGCGGGGGTGATAAACACCATCGCCGGAGGCCCCACGGGGGGGGACAGTCATGCGGCTCGGAAGAACAAGCGACCTCCCCCCGAGGGGGACGACTCCTTGAAGCGCTTGCGCATGGACGAGGAAATTACCTTTGGACCCAGGGATGCAGTCCCCCTGGCCGCAGGGAACCACGAAGCCATCGTGATAGACATCGTCACCAACAACTACCGGGTGAGGAAGGTGTACGTCGACCAGGGTAGCGCGGTTGACATTATGTTCTATAGGGTGTTCAAGGAGCTCGGACTAAGGGACGACCAGCTGACCCCGGTCCGGACGCCTCTGGTGGGTTTCACCGGACCACCCATCAGCTCGGAGGGGATGATCACCCTGATGGTCACAGTAGGACAGGCCCCCAGGTGCCGGGCCATTCTCGTTGATTTTGTGGTAGTCAAGCAGTCGTCCCCGTACAATGTGTTCTTGGGGAGACCCGCTTTGAACGCCCTCCGGGCTATCTCCTCTACTTTCCACCCCAGCATCAAGTTCCCCACCCCTGGGGGAATAGCCGAGGTGCGAGGCGACCCAGCGGTAGCCAGAGCATGTTACCTGGCCACGCTTCGGGGGCAGGAGAAGGTGGTCGCCCAGACAACCTGTTTGGAACCCTACATCCCAGGGGATGAGGCCCTGCAGCTGGGTGCCCAGGATGAGGTGGAGGAGTTCCCCTTAAGGGAGGATCGGCCCGATCAGGTTCTCCGCATTGGAGCCCTGTTACCCGCCAAGGAGAAGGAGGGTTTGAAAGCTCTATTGAGGGAATACTCCCAGGTCTTCGCCTGGTCGGTGGACGACATGCCTGGGATTCCAACGGACCTGGCAGTCCACCACCTTGGCGTGGATCCTCACTTCAAGCCGGTAAAGCAGAAGAAAAGGAGCTTCGCTCCCGAGAGAAATGAGGTGATCAGGGCGGAGGTCGGCAAGTTATTGGAGTCCAAGATCATCCTGGAGGTCTACTACCCGACCTGGCTGGCCAACCCCGTCCTGGTCAAGAAGGAGGACCTGACCTGGAGAATGTGTGTAGACTTCACAGACCTTAACAAAGCCTGCCCAAAGGACTGCTTTCCCCTACCTCGAATTGACAGGTTAGTAGACTCTACTGTGGGCTTTGACGTTTTGTGCTTTCTGGATGCCTTTAAGGGATATCACCAGATAGAGATGGCCGAGGAGGACCGGGACAAGACCTCCTTCATCACCGAGGAGGGAACCTACTGCTACAGGACCATGCCCTTCGGATTGAAGAACGCGGGAGCAACTTACCAGCGCCTGGTGAACAAGTTATTCCAGAACCAGGTCGGCAGGAGCATGGAGGTTTATGTGGACGACATGATCGTCAAAAGTCGAACTGACCAGCGCCTCATACCCGACCTGCGGGAGGTCCTGGACATCCTACTGAAGAGCCGGATGCGCCTAAATCCGAAGAAGTGCACTTTTGGGGTCAGATCGGGAAGGTTCCTCGGTTTCCTGGTGTCCCGAGACGGAATCCGGGCCAACCCGGATAAGCTCCAGGCCATCATGGACATGGCCCCTCCGAGGAGCGTGAAGGAGGTCCAACGGCTAACAGGAAGGATGGCCGCCCTGAATAGGTTTCTCTCGCGCTCCGCCGTCCGGGGGCTGCCCTTCTTCCGAGTACTGAAAGCGCCGAAGGACTTCCACTGGACAGAGGAGTGCCAGAAGGCCTTCATCGACCTAAAAACCTACCTCGCCGAGCTACCATCTCTAACAGCCCCAGAGCCGGGGGAGACCTTATTCCTATACCTATCCACCTGCAACGAGGCCGTCAGCGCGGTCCTGGTGCGGGAGGATGGGGGGGCCCAGAGGCCGGTGTATTATGTAAGCCGAGCTCTACAGGGGCCAGAGACACGATACTTGCCAGCCGAGAAGTTGGTCCTTGCCTTGGTACATGCGGCACGCAAGCTCCGCCCTTACTTTCAGGCTCACGGCATTGTAGTCCTGACTGACCAGCCCTTGCGTCAGATACTCACCCGGCCAGAGGTCTCGGGCAGAATGACCAAATGGGCTGTCGAGCTAGCCGAGCACGACATCGGCTATCAACCCCGCAAAGCCATCAAGGCCCAGGCCTTAGCGGATTTCCTTGCTGAGGGGGCTAGCTTGAATCTAACCGAGCTAAGCCCCCAACACGAGGAGCGGCTGCCGAAGGAGCCCTGGGTGTTGTTCGTGGACGGGGCCTCCAGCAAGGAAGGAAGCGGGGCGGGCCTGCTACTCATTTCACCTACCGGGGAAGAACTGACCTACGCCCTCCGGTTGGATTTCCCCGCGTCCAACAACGAGGCCGAGTACGAGGCCCTGCTCACAGGATTGCGGATAGCCCACCAGATGGGAATAACCGCGATCCAGGTCAGGAGCGACTCACAGCTCGTCGTCCTTCAGGTCCTTGGGGAGTACGAAGCCAAGGACGAGGTTATGAAGAAGTACCTGGCCAAAGTACGGGAGGCGGTGGCCTTGTTCGAAACGTTCGAAATCGAGCGGGTGCCAAGGTCCCAGAACAAGCGGGCAGACGCCCTTTCAAAGTTGGCATCCTCCTCATTTGCCCACCTGAGCAAGGAGGTATTGGTGGAGGTGCTAAAGCAGAAAAGTATCGATCAGGTCCAGGTCCTGGCTGTAGACAGCCCGGCCACCTGGATGACGCCCCTCGTTGACTTCCTCAGCTCGGGTGGCCTCCCCGAAAACAAAGCCGAGGCCCGACGCATCCAGCTCCGAGCTGCCAAGTACGCCTACGCCGGGGGAACCCTCTACAGGAGGTCGTACCTGTCCCCCTGGCTAAAGTGCGTAACGCCCGAAGAAGGTGATTACGTCCTGCGCGAAGTCCATGAAGGAATATGTGCGGCCCATGTGGGGTCCCGAGTGCTGGCTAAGAAGTGCCTCCTTTTGGGCTACTATTGGCCCTCCGTCTTCCGAGACGCAGCGGATCTGGTCCAGAAATACCGAGCCTGCCAGGTGCACGCGTCGCTGCGCCATCAGCCAGCTCGGGAGATGGTCCCCATCCACAGTCCTTGGCCCTTCGCTCAATGGGGGATAGACCTCCTGGGTCCCTTCCCCCGAGCCCCGGGAAGATATGAGCACCTCGTGGTAGCAATAGACTACTTCACAAAGTGGGTGGAAGCGGAGCCCCTGGTCTCTATCTCGGGGAAGGCGATCCAGAAATTCTTTTGGAGGAGCATAGTTTGCCGGTTTGGGATTCCGCATGTCCTGATATCTGACAACGGCCGCCAGTTTGCCGAGAACCCTTTCCGGAGCTGGTGCGCCGGGCTCGGAATCGACCAGCACTTCACGTCGGTTGGCCACCCCCAGGCCAATGGCCAGGTGGAGAACGCTAACCGAACTGTTCTGCAAGGATTGAAGACTAGGTTGGAGTCCGCCCAATCGAGCTGGCTGGATGAGCTCCCCAGTGTCCTTTGGGCTTACCGCACTACGCCCAGGACGGCTACTCACGAGACCCCGTTCTCCCTCACTTACGGGGTAGAGGCTGTGGTGCCCGCAGAGGTGGGTCTTCCCTCACCCAGAACACAGAACTTTGTGGCAACCTCCAACGAGGAAGAGCTTAGGTGCAACTTGGACATGCTCGAAGTCAGGCGCGAGGAAGCTGCTATTCGAATGGCTAAGTATAAGAGCCAGATCGCTCGCTATTACAACGCCAAAGTAAAGACTATACAGTACCAGCCAGGAGACCTGGTCTTGCGAAAGAACTCCATCAGCAGAGCTTATAGTTCCAACAAGCTCGACCCAAACTGGGAAGGTCCGTACAAGGTCCTCGAGGTGAGCCGAGCTGGCTACTGCAGGCTCGCTAAGATGAATGGATCTGAGGTACCCCGCACTTGGCACTTTTCCAACCTGCGACTGTTTGTAGCATAGGTTAGACCAGGGCGGTCGTTTGTTCTGCGGAATTCGAGTTTCAGTTTTGTGATTCAATAAAGGCTTGACTTTCAAGTTTCTTGTTTCATTTGTACTTTTTTGCCTTCTGAGCTATGATTTCGCACTAGCACACTTAGCGTCCCTATCTAGGTGTCCTAGTGGGGGGCTAGGGGAATAGCAGTGGGATGTCTTGGGACGGCACAATCTCAGACGTGATCGACCCAGGAGGTCGGCGCGATGGGGATTTTGGAGGGTTTGATGCCCGATCCAGGAGGTCGGCACGACCTTAACGCTTGGTGTTCGGCCCAGGAGGCCGGCACAATCTTAACGTGCTCGACCCCGGAGGTCGGCACAATCTTGTCCCAGGAGGTCGGCGCGATGGGGATTTTGGAGGGTTTGATGCCCGATCCAGGAGGTCGGCACGACCTTAACGCTTGGTGTTCGGCCCAGGAGGCCGGCACAATCTTAACGTGCTCGACCCCGGAGGTCGGCACAATCTTGTTCTGGTTCTTGGAAGGTTTGGTGTTCGACCCGGGAGATCGGCATCTGTCTGTCGTTATCGTAAGTAAAGTGCGGGAAAGAATTGTAAGAAAGTATTCTCCGGACTTCTTATATACATTCAGAGCCTATCTATTACAGAACTTCCAGCCTATCTATTACAGAACTTCCAGCCTATCTATTACAGAGCTTCCCGCCTACCTAGTACCGGATGAGAGGCCTAGCTACGCTTTTCTTCTTGCTGACGACCTACTTGGGGCGGGAGTTGAAGGTACACCTCAAACATGTTGAGAGGTAGGAGCTGGAGGTGCACCTTAAGCATGTTGGAGGTCGGGTGGAGAAGGCTATTAAAAAGGATGGACCCTCAAGGGCATTCTCAACTGGAGCATGGTCACATCCTTACAAGGCTTTCCGTCTCAGATGGACCCTCAAGGGCATTCTCAACTGGAGCATGGTCACATCCTTATAGGGAGACGGAAAGGGTTTCTGGAGTGGCCAGCCTCAGGCCACAGGCTCCTTCCCCGAAGCCCTACCAGGAGTCTCCTCCTCCTCTGGGGGGAGCTCCGCCAGCTCGGCCCCCACATCGCTCCTCCCCACCAGATCCTTCAGGGCGTGCCCCTTGCGGTACCCATCGAAGAGCCAATCCAGCTTCTCCTCGGCCGCAGGATTATAGTCCTTGAAATCCGCCAAGTTGAAGCCAGGTGGGTTAAGGCCCTTCACTTTGTCCAGGGCCCGCGTGACGCCGATCTGGAGGATGGGTAGGTTGAGGCAGGCCACATCGTCGGCGAACTGGTCGGAGCAGAGGAAGTCCCGGACGGCCTTCTTGCGCTCCCGGCTAAGGGCGCCCGAGAGCTCGAAGGCGTGCTCCTCCCTCAGCTTCTCCACGCCCCTCTTCTCCTGGTCCAACTCGGAACGAACGGAGGCGAGCTGGATCTGGGAGTCCTCCAGCCCCTTCTCAGCCTTGCCCAGCTTGGCCTTAAGGGAGTCCACCTCCTTAAGGGCCTGGGCGAGCTTCTGCTCGGTCTCCCGATTCAGCTTCTGCATCTTCTCCAAGTCGGGAGACAGTTCGGAGAAGCGGGTCAGCAGCGCGGCGCCGGCAGCATGGGCCTGGGAGGAAGAGAGCAGGCGTTAGCATTTCATTGAAGGAAGGGAGGAAGTTTCAAGGGGCGCAGGTCGGAAAGGGGGGCTTACCTGGGCCTGGCCGGTGCAGTACGCGTCCTGGAGCTCGGACGGGCTAGCCAGCTCCATCCACTTTCTGTCCCGTGGAAGGACTGACCCCGTGACCCACTCCCGAGCCACCTCGGGGAATTGGGCTCGGTCGTTGATGGAGAGCTCCCAGGACGGGCAGAAGCGCCGGGGATCATGCATCGTGGGGGCCTGCCCCGATTTTGTGGGAGCCACATGGCGGAGTGCCACAGGCTCGGGGGGGCACTCTCCTGGGCGTGCTCCTCTGGGGAGCCTACCCCCAGGTGGACGGGGCCCCCAGATGTTAGCAGTAGGGGTCGCTGAGCCGGGCCTTGCGCGGCTTTCTTCCCGGGCTGGGAAGGCTCGTCCTCTCGCCCCCTCTTCTGCCCCGTGGCCTTCTTCTTGGCGAGGGCTGGCTTGGAGGGGGACTGAGCTTGGGAGGCCTCCTTCTGAGGGGCCGAGCTGCCCCTGGGAGTCGCGGAGGCCTCAGCGGCCTTCTTCGCCGCCTCAGGCTGTTCGGCGGAGGCGGCCTCTTCAGTTGGAGCGCCCAGCAGCCTGGAGAGTCTCTTCACTGCACAAAACAGCACCAGATTAGTGCTACAGGTCAAAAAACACAGGAGGGGAAGGCAGTAGGTAACGAGGAAACAGGAGCAGTATTACAGGAGTCCTGGTCGGCGGGGGAGAACTCCACCCCTCCGGGGGACCCGGACAACCTCCCCAACAGCCCGGCTGCGGAAATCTGCTCGGTGGAAAACTTGGCTGCGTACAGCTTCGTTGCAGAGCCCAGCAGTTGGCCGAAGGCCTCGGGGTCCAGGTCCTCCGGGTAGGGGTCGTCTCCGACCCCCCCGACCTTCCACGCTGTGCGGGGAAAGTGGGTGTGCCTAACATAAAAGAAGTCCCCATTCCAGCTCTTCACGGAAGAGGGGACCCCGTACAGCAGGTCCTGGGCCCCCTTTCCGCCGCGAGTGCTGGGGGAGCGGCGGCAGAAGTAGTACCACCCAGGGAGAGAAGCCTTGAGGGCATAATGGGAACGGAAGAGGGAGAGAGAATAGGGGATGCAGCAGATCTGGCAATAGACCAGGAACCCGACGATGATCCTGATCGAGTTGGGGTGGACCTGGGTTATCCTAAGCCCCCAGTAGCTCAGGATCTCGGCCAGGGCCGCAGGAATAGGAAGCCGGAGCCCCGCGACCAGCTGGTCTTTGTAGATAGCTACAAAGCCTGGGGGAGGTCGGCAAGCTCGGTCGGTGGGCCCGGCAGCTCGTGGCTCGAATGCCGGCGGAATGGAGAATGAGGCGGCCAGCTCGGCCACCGCCCCGGGCGAGAGGGTGGTCTCCTCCCGGTCGGGGTGGCCGTAGTCAAACTCAGGGCCACCCCCCTGCTCTGCAGAGGGGGTCCCTTCTGAGGAGTCCCTGTCCTCCCCGACCCCCTCCTGGGCTCCGCCAGGAGAGTTATGCGGGGATTGGGGAGAGGGGATACGAGTGGCTTGCCGCTCGATGAAGGCATCGAGCTCGGCTGCCTCCAATCGGAGTTGGGCAGAAGGAGAGTGGGCGGACGGTGAACTCATGATGTCAACGGGCTTGAGCAAATCAGGAATGGGGGAGTTGAGGTTGGAAGCAGATGATGAAGAAGGAGGGGGAGAGGAAGATGATGAAGATGGGGATGAAGAGGAGATGAAGATTCTGGTGACTCTACGGCGGGTTGGAGTCTGGGAGGCGGAGGAAGTGACGTCGGAGAGGCCCGACATATAATGCAAAGGGTGGCAAAAGGAAGAAAGAGAATGCGAGGAAAGAGGGGAAGAGACTTACTGATGACAGGAGTGAAGAGGGGGATGAAGGGGTCGCCGGAATCTGGGGGCTGGTGGCCGGAGGTACACTACTGGAGTTGGAGACGCGCGAAAAAAGGAAAATGGCAAATAGAGTTTGCCGGATTTTGGCAGCCACTACTTATAGGGGGCGAAATGGGGGGGAAACGGTTTGCTTGAATTTAAACCGTCCCATGTGAATGCATTTAGTAGGGGTACGAAAACCGAGGGGACGCGACAACTGAAGGGACGCGGACGCCACTTCCCAGTGTCAGCACTGTCTCGGAAGTGACCGCGGCAGAGCAGTGTGATGGTGGGCTCCCACGTGGCTAGGTGGTAGATCAGGTCTGCCCGGGAGCCTGACCTAATCTAGGGGGCTAGTGCAGAGGCCCTTCTTGGGCCCGGGCACGTGGCAGCCCTGGGTGATTCGAGCTGGGCTTGGACCCCGAGCCCACAGGGGGCCAGCTTGGGCCGCATGGCGGCTAGGGCTCCCCGGGGAGGCGAAGGTCCGCCCCGAAGAGATCGGGAGTAATCCCCCTGAGTGCGGGATACCGATTATCCGGGGTAAGTCCCGAATCGTACGGAGGTCGTGTTCCCTCACAGGTATAAATGACAGAACACATCAACTGTACAAGGTACGCTGACAATTGGGCCAATACACTCTGACCAGGTTAATCACCGGAAAACTAACTTGACCGTCGGAGTGCCCTCGGGGACCACCTCAGGGCCCCCTTGCAAGTCCACTCCTTTCTGTTTTGCAGGTCTGGGGCGAGCTCTCCCATCGACACGCCGAGCTCATCAGGTCAGCTCGGTCAGAGGAAGTTCCGTGCTTCTTCAGGTACTAATATAGGTTATAGAGAATTGAATTGATTTTGGTCATTGTATTTCATTTTTCTTTTCTTTAGTGAACATAAATGAAGAAAAAACATAAAAAATAGTACTCCTATAAATTAAGGAGTGTGTTTGGATTGTAAATAATTACACTTTATTTATAACTTATTTACACGTACTGAATGATTTGCATCATTAATACATTTTTCAATCACATGCATCATATCAAAAAAGTGCTACAATACTTTTTTCATAAAATTATTTCAAATAATTTACAATCCAAACTCACCAGCATCCCGTTTGTTTGCAGGGAGTAGAATAATTTTGGCAAATGAAAGTGCAATTAATTACGCGCACTACTTGTTTTGCAAATAGTACTAGTGTTTTTCTTGAAAAATCAATTCATTACCCAAAACATCTTTGCGGCAAGCGCAAGTTGGAAGGTCTAGTCCAGAAATCCTTGCGCAAGAGACGTTCCCACCAGGATTAATACCACTGACCTCACAAACAGCAACTTGGTCCATCAGTTTCAGTACGTGTCTTTGGAATGTCTGGAGGAAAGTTATTCCGCATTACGAAGAATCAAACATCTCGAAATAATTATTGTGACCAAAAGACCAACTATCAATATCATGGACTCCTTTTAAGTCTATTTATTATACACTCGTCTACAGTTGAAGGAGTACTAGTAATTATTTATCTACCCTTGGAATTCAAAGGTACCAATTTCTTAATTTTTTTTTTAATTTATGAAAACTGAGTTAATCCGGGCATTTAGTTATATCCTACTCTAATGGTAAGGCCAAGATTTTGTTTCCAAAACTCAGCTCAATTGGCACCGATGCTTTTAGGTGACCGACCGTAAGGTCTTGACCCTTAAAACTCTCTTATTTTTCCTTCTCCTTGTAAAAGTTGGAACCTCTATGAACCAAATATTCCAAAAAAAAAAAAAAATGAAAGAAAGAACCAAGGAAGACCAAACTTTCCTACCGTAATAAAAAAGAGAAAAGAAGAAGAAGAAGAAGAAAAAGATAGATGCAGTAAAGTAATAACTCTAAGTTTCTTCCTTTTGTTGGTAGATTGCGATTTTCTGTTCGATTTTTTTTCTTACTAACCATGATTGTGTTTATAAACTAGGCGATTTACCGCAGCAGTCAAGCCGTATATGATGCAAACGAAATTACAGTCATTGCTGGCCCCTCTGCCTTGACACAGCCTTTGTCTGGAGAAAAATATATTCCACATTACAAAGAATCAAACATCGCGAACCACGTTCGAGAAGACCGACTCGGCAACTATCGTGGAATAGAAGTCTTCTCTCCTCAAGTCTTTCCTCACAAAAGATCAATATTTGTGAATGGCCAAATCTGCATGTGAGACGGAAAGGAATGATGCCCTATGAGTAACGATTATTTGCATGTTACATGCCAGTGTTTGGATAGCTTAAATCAATAATTGATAGGTCAAGATTTATTTTGATTTAAAGTTTTTTTTTTATTTTTTAAATTTGCATTGTATATATAACATCAAGCCTACTATATATCCAATGGCATGGATGCTCCAAAATTTCCCCAGTCTGCATCATTGAAAATGAAACACCAGCTGCCGTTGGCGCATCTACCTTGTTCCCACCGTAAATTCCAATTTGATTCCTTTTTGATATGCCTGTATCAGAAAGACCAACTATCGCGATGTGGCGGACGCCTGCAAGACTCTAAAAAGTCTTCCCTCCCAGAACTCAAAATTTCCATTAAGAAGCCTACTAAAGGTTGTTAAAATCTTCTCGTTCTTTCCTTTTCTTTCATACGGTAACGATACTCGTAGAGTAGACTAGGAATATCAGTTTTACATTAATCTCACTTACACATTGAACATATCTTGATTTGAAGGACTGGTGATTAATTGTGTATGTACTCTCTTTCTTGTATGTTAAGGTACCAAACTTTTACTTTTCTATGGAATTTAAATTGATATGGATCTTTGTGATATGTACCTTCAATAAATAATAGTAATACGCTACTGATGCCCTGCATGCAGATCGACGTACGTGTAAGTGTATATAAACCCAAGCTCATCTCCCAAACTTCTCATCACTTGTCTTCTTTGTTTGTTGTCTGCTGCGGCAAAAACCACAAACATTTACATGGCTCGAAAAGCTCCAAGCCCATTTCCGTCCATTAACATCTTCATCATCCTCTTCTTCTTCTTCTTCTCCTTCACCCTCAGTCCTTTTTCACCTCAAGTGGTGTCTGCTTCAGTTTTCAAGAGACTTCGACTCTTGTCAACAGAAGAAACTCAGCCCACCTCCACCTCCTCCGTTTTGTCCCTCTCCCTGCATCCGCATTCATCCGTCATAAAGCCGCCATACGACAGCTACTCCGACCTCGTACTCTCCCGGCTCGCAAGTGACCGGGCCCGAGCCGAGGTCATCAACTCCAACATTGAGCGGGCTCTCTCCGCCTTCAACCGCCCTCATGGCGTCAAACCCGACGTCCAAGTCCAACCGGAGGACCTCGAAGCTCCGCTAACTCCATCTGGCGGAGGGTACGTAGCTCGCGTCGGAGTGGGCCAACCCGTGAAAGAATACTACCTGATAGCGGATACGGGTAGCCAAATCAACTGGCTCCAATGCCTGCCCTGCGGCCAGTGCTACCCCCAAACCGACCCGATCTTCGACCCATCCGGATCCTCATCTTATAGCCCTTTGTCCTGCACATCGCAGCAGTGCACCGCCTTGAGCCGCCAGAATTACAAGTGCGGCCGAAACAACACTTGCATCTACGGAGTGTTGTACGGGGATAATTCCGTCAGTATTGGAGAATTTGCCACTGAAACGGTGTCGTTCGGGAATTCGGGTTCGGTTCAGAAAGTGGCTATCGGGTGCGGACACGAGAATCAAGGCCGATTTGGCAAGGCAGCTGGCATACTTGGCCTTGGGGGCACTGCTGTAGGCTTTCCTTCTCAAATTCAGGCGAAGTCTTTCTCCTACTGCCTCGTGGATTTGGACTCCAGCTCGTCCTCGACTCTCGAGTTTAACTCAGCTCCACCCGGTGACTCAATCCTCGTTCCCTTGATTATGAACCCAAAATTTGAGATTTATTACTACGTGGAACTCACTGGGATCACTATTAATGGAGAACAAGTGCCCATTCCTGCATCGGATTATCAAATAGGCGAAGATGGGCGTGGGGGAATCATCGTCGACTCGGGTACCACCATCACGGCGTTGCCAGCTCAGGTATATAACTCGGTCCGCGACACCTTTGTTAAGTACGCTAAAAACTTGCCTCCCGCCGCTGGAATCGGTGATCTCGACACTTGTTATGATCTATCCTCTACGCCCACCAGAGATGGCTTCCCAATGATGTCGTTTCAGTTCTCCGGGGGCAAGACGCTGCCGCTGAAACCTCAAAATTACCTGTTTCGTGCTGGTTCCGACGGCACGTTCTGTTTGGCTTTTAAGACCACTTCTCAAAGTGTCTCAATAATCGGCAACACGCAGCAGCAGGGGTTTCGGGTTACTTACGACCTTGCCAACAAGATGTTTGGTTTCAGCCCAAATAAATGTTAAAAAGCATATAGGTGTTGATTTGATTTCAACCCAAATAAAATGCTGTTTATGAAAACATACTTCTAATATTGCTTAAACAATAACATGGGTACTTGGTAATCTCTTTATTAGACGTCTTTGAAGAAATTTTGTTGCTTGGATATCACCTTTGCTGAAAGAGTTGGAATTCAAAAACTTAACATATAGTCTGATCTGATGATAACAACAATATATCGTTAATATAACACATAGACCCCGTTATATTGAAAATACACGATTAAATCTTTTGGCTGCTAATTCAACGTAAAAATGACATGAGTTATTTCCAAGGGCCGGATTAAATCAAGTCACTTCTTAGTGTTAAAGATTGAATTGAGATTTTTTTTTTTTTTTTTGGAAGTATAACGAGGCAACTTGACTGGTTTAGCCAAAATAATCATGGGAGCTGTCAAACAATTAAGGCCTTCACAATCAAAAGTTTAAAATGCTGACAATCATGATTTAATTCACTTCAGGCTAATTGAGTACATATTTTCCTATAGAATACTAGAATAAAGTCAGTTCTACATGTGATGATTGTTCAAGTTGCATAGCCAAGCGTCCGGATACCTGATTGATAATGTGCATTTGAAGCGTACAAGTGAAACGCCAAATTGCACTAGCCTATCAAACGAGTACTTTAGAGTATAATCTTTGTTACCGTTCTCATTTTACCATTTCATTAGGTATTGCTTTTCTTAAACCAAAATATGGGTTTTATGAGTAAATAAAGTACTTAACATCATATATTCATATGCAAAGAAGTTATCCATTTTATTGCTTTTTGGCTTTCACTTTTCACTCCTTTTCTAAAAAAAAAAGTAAAAAAAAAAAAAAAAGGATTTTGGATTTCTTGTTTTACAGAAATTCCTTGAAGTTTTTCTGCAGAATTTTTTTTTAAAATATTTTTCATGATCATATTTTTCAAATACTTATTTTTATCTCACATACATCAAATTAATATAGTATATTTTTTCTACTAAAAATCCAAAAATCTATTTTTCAAAAGAGGTTATTAAATATAATGCCAGAATAATATAAAAATAAAAATAATTCAAAAATATTTCATCCATATAATATATCAAAAATAACTCACAAATATACACAAAAAAATTTTAAAAATAAATTATATAACATTTTCCACCTATCACCACTACCCACCACCGCCACCATCCCTACCCACCACTACTACCCCTATTCCCTCCCTCTCCCTCTTCCTCCTCCCCTTCCTCCTTCCCACTTCCTCTTCCCCTCTCCTTTCCCGCAACCCCCCTCCCATTTCTTCCTCCCTCAATTTCTCGAGACCAGACCAAGGTATCTGGTTGCGAGTGCCTATGTGTTTAAAACTCGGATCGGATCGCCCGGTTCGACCGATCGAATCGGGAACAGGCCAAGTGTCCGGTCCGAGTTATGCTTAAAAACTGAGTAAGTAAAAACCCGATCAAATTCGGTTAAAAATCGAGTTTGACCGGAAAAAAATCGAATTTTTCGGTTCAATCAGCATTTAAAAAAAAAAACTAAAACTTTTTCAATATTATGTTTTGACCCTTAGATTGTTAAAAATTATTAATATATCTCAAATATTTCATACTTTATCAATATTTTCTTAAAGTTTGGTATTATTTTTCAATTAAATCCATAATTTTAATTCTAAACTTGTTAATGCTCATTAAATAATATAAATTGTTACTTGATTGTTCTAATTTCTTTGTATTTTCTTGTTAAATATATTTAAAACATCAAATATATATGAATATACTTTTATTAATATTAACATGTTATTAGGTATTTTACATATAATATTTTAATTTTTAAATAATTTTTATTTATAACGTCATCCAGTTCAACCCCTATCGAACCCGGTTGAACCCATTGACCCCTGACCCCTGAGCTTGACCGAGTCGATACCCCGGTTCGGTTTTGAAAACATAGGTTGCGACTAGAGGCTGCAATCTAGTCGCTGCTAGAAGGTCACAACTTTCTGGCTGCAACCAGATCACAGCCTTTGGTCACGACTAGATTGGAGGGGGGGGGGGGGGGGGAAGGGGGAAGAGGGAAAGAGGAGAGAAAGGAGGAAGGAGTGGGTGGTGGAGGTGGTGTTGGTGATTGCGAGTGATAATATTAATTTTTAAAAGATACCTTAAAATATTTGAATTTTAAAAGGTACCTTAGAATATATTTCAAAACTCCCTCAAAAACATTACAAAAAAAAATTTATCGTAACAATTTTTTATATACACTGTTGTAGTAAAATATTTCAAAAATATTCTCAAAATAGTAAATCCAAACAGAGCCAAAAATATTTTGTTAAGGAAAACTAATGAAAGAAACTAGTAGCCTACTACTTAACTGCGTATATTCACGCTATCTACTATCTCTATTCTCTCGCTGCCGTCGTCTACATGTTCCGGGAATTGGGGCTAAATTACAGAGGCTATTAATTATTTTCAGGTACTTTTGGTCATCCTTATGATCATGCTTTATTTTCTGCTCAACATTTTAATTCAGAAAGTCAGCTGGAATTTGCAATCTTCTGATGGCCTGCTTATTTAAATTGATTTCCTCGCTAACTTTATAACATTTACTGATATAATCAGGTTCGCCTTCGGGATTCAAAGTCTTTGCCGGCTTGCCCTTCATGGAATCAGGTACTCTTTGTAAACTTTCTTTCTGTAAATGCTTCAGTTGCTTAATTGTTATAATCCTGCACCATTTAGTCTGATTACTTTATAATCATGAATGGATGAAGACTTTTGATTTTGATTAGCATATAATTGTAGTGAATCAGCACGTTGGAGTTCGAATTTGTGTATGATCGTCAATAAATAAGGAACTGTTTGAGTTTCAAATTAGCGCATAACTTTGATAATCCAGCACGTTTGGGTTCATATTAGTGTATAATCATGAATGAATGATGAACGCTTGAGTTCTAATTAGTTCTGTTTTGATTATCAAGCATATTTGAGTTGGAATTAGTTTGTAATTTTGAATGAGTGAATGATGCAATTTGGGTTCTAACTGGTCAATGAACGCTTTTGTTGGTTAATAATAGAGGAATGTGAGCAGGAGAGACCTGGTTTGGAGATTGCCCCTTTGGAGTTTGGACTTCATCTCACGGTTGCCTGATTCCGTGATTCATCACATTTTATCTTATCTGAGTGCCAGAGATGTTACCTCTACTGCAATATTGTCAAAGACTTGGAATCGCACCTGGTCCACTTATCCTTATCTTGTATTCCACTTTTTCTATGATAATTCAGTCACAGAACAAGAGCAAGTTCTTGGTGACGCGCCTATAAAAAAGCGAAAACATGATTTCTTGATTCTTGCTGGAAATTCCATCTGTCGGCGCTTGCAACTAGATTTTTGCGTACAAAGATTTCAATTGTATATTGACTTCCCTGATATGGAGTTGTTGACGCCTAATATGGACCAATGGATTGGTATAGCAGTTGACAGGACTGCTTCAGAACTTGCTGTTTGTATTGATAGTTTGTCGGGCTCAGATAGATATTTTTATAGCGTTCCGCAATCGGTTTTGCTTGCTAGCTCGCTAAAAGTTTTAAGCTTATGTGGCTGTAGATTTGAGAGTGGATTGGATATCAAACTTCCACATCTACAGAAGCTTTCTTTATCTCATTCTTGTTTCACCGACAAGTTTTCATTTCACCAAATTCTCTCTGGGTGCCCCGTGATTGAGTATGTGAAAGTGTCATTTTGTATATGGATGGACACACTTCTCTCAGTTTCAAGTTTATCTAACTTGAAGTATTTTGAGTTCCTGTACTGTGATGGGATTGATAATGTTCAGATAGATGTGTCTGATCTTCATACTTTTTCGTTTGCACCATCCTTGGGAAACTGGCCCAGAAGTATTAACCTGGCTACTTGCAAAGCACTGAAGGAGTTGAAACTCAGTGGGGTACGTGACACAGCTAACTTTTGGCACCAGGCGCTGACATTTCAAATCCAGGCCCTTGAAGTCTTAGAGTTTCGAAGTTGCCATGGGTTGGGGAGTATCAGAATTTCAAGCCAAAGGCTTAAGAGACTGGCCTTTAGAGGTTGTCGTCACTTTTCAGGTGCTGAAATTGACACTCCAAATTTAGAGTTTTTTGAATGCTGCAACTGTGACAATCCTTTCATTCCCATCAAAGCCTCAGATGATATCAAGATACACTTAAGATTTTCCCTTAGTGGAAAAACGGTTGATTGGGTGGTTAAACTGAATCAATTTTTGTTGAAGTTAAGATTTTTTCAGGATCTCAAGTTTATTGTCTATCATCATTCTAAGGTACACTCTTTTCTATTCCTATTCAGCTTTTGTGATCTTTAGTAGTTTTATCCTCTTCTTTCCTTAGAATGCTATTGACTTCTTGAGAATGAAGAAGTGCATGTGCACAGCTATGAAAATCGAGGAGGAGCTTATTCTATGATGCATATGATACCCTATTTGTTATCCAATTTATGCATTTTTTCTGGATTGTTTCTCTTATTTATTCTTGACATGTTTAACTCTTAATGCTTCTGCAGAACATGATTATTCACGAAAAACTGAGTGAGATCCGCTTTTCTTCTCTCTGCCATTTAATGCGTCCGAAATGTATATGCATATCATCAAAGAGCTACAAAGATCTTTTGGATGAATTATTTCCATCAGTGTTCCCTAAATCGTTATTTGCCATGTACTGTAGCACAAAAATGATTGAGGTTCGTCAGCTTGCATTACCCTTTGGTGCTGCTTATATGCAAATTTGCCAATTGCTTTTGCATCAGTTTGGTAATATATTTGAACCAGTATTTCATGTTTGCGGATTATTGTCTTACGTGCATCTCAGATATTGTCACAGAAGATGAAGGATCTTGGAAAGGACTCAACTTTGCTCCACAAATTAGTTGGTTTTGAGGTGATTTTGTCTAAAGATGCAAAGCATCCAAGTGATCCTGCCACAGAATACTTCATACAAGCACACTCAACTGCTCGTTTCGAGATTGCCACAATTATATTAAATTGGAAGTATAATGTCTACAAACACAGTGTGACATTATAGGCTTGAGTAGTATTGCATGATTTACAGCATTGGTGTGCGTTGTACTATTAAATGTATGTTCTGCAATACACTGATGATTTAACTTTTCTTTTTACTTTTGTAAAAGATTAATCTATAAAGTTGTACTACTGATAACTTGATGACTGATGATGATTAAAGAGGGACTATCTTTAGGTGCTTGGAAGCGCTTATAAGATTGGTGGTAACCATTCCTGTTTATAGTAAAACGGGAGTGACTTCTCTGATAATGATATCCTCCTCTTTAGCTTCCCTTATGATCTCTCTGCCTTAGATCCTGTTTGATAATCTAGTTTAACACTTAAATTTAATATATTCAGATTTTAATATACTCAGACCGTTTGATAATAAAAAATTGAACATCTAAATTAATTCAGTGACACTGAATTTTGTAGGCAAAATTTGTTCCCAAAATTAAGTGATAAGTTATTCACTTATCACTGAATATGATATACACTCAAATGTATTAGATTTAATATTTAACAATTCAATAATTTAATAAATTCAGACTTCAGATCTCAATTTTATCAAACATAACCATAGTGTGGAAACTAAGGAACATATGGCGCTATATGTATAAGAAGAATACCGTTTGAAAAAAAAAAGAAAAAAGGAACATATGGCGCTAGTAACTCTTAGTCATAGCATGATGAAGTCAGATCGTTCTTTGAATCTAAATCCACGCATTGCTGTCCTTGTGATGCACTTTTCAGATATGATTTCAATTGCTTCGCTGACCTTTTGAGACTCGGAGTTCTCTTCAATTTCATAAATTAATCATGAAAATAACCTCTCAAGACAGTTAAATCCAACTCTAATAGGATTTGAACGTGTTTGCATGAAAATTAAACTAACAACGACGCTAATTAATTCCGCTAAAAACTAATTAACGTCCAACAAAAATTCAATTCTAAATCCAATGCCACCAGATAAAGGCACTTGCAATTATATAATTAGTGTGTTGTTGCATCTTTTTAGACATTATGTGTTCATAATATGCACTCAGGAGGAGCATTAATAGACAAATCATATTAAGTTGAAATTAGAGTTTCAGCAACAACAAAAGCCGCAAAAAATAAACACTCTTTCTCCACACGTATAAACAAGGGATATAATTATGAACTTTGAGAAAAACTGAAACTAGAATAAGAATTAGGGATTCAAACACTATTAGATCCTCTGAGCATTCCTTCAATTCAACATGCAATTTACATGAAATTGAAAAGGCAAAAATATAAAAATTCATTCAACGGGTCAAGAATTTTTAGTTATTAACCAAAAAAGTAAAACTTTTTTTTTTTTTAAAACTCGAAAGAGCAAGAAAAATCAATTTGATAGTAGCCGTTAACGTTTCAAAATATAACTTTAAACTTTCAAAATCTAACCAGGATACTCATGAACTTGTGAGTGCCTGCAGACTATTATGCTATTACAATTTCAGTTTAATGCGAAATAATGCAGGGAAAAGGATGATTCGGCTTAATTGCATAAACCTAGGAAGAGCAGTCGAATGTAACTCAACCTGCTTTTTGTCGGATGCAGCATATACAAGCTTGAAGATTTCTTGTTACCTTCCATTATCCTTTTCTTCAAAACCCAAGTAATTTTCTTCCAGTTAGAATAAATTTCTCTAGAACTCTAAGCTGTTCAGCAATTTTGACAAAAGCAAATGAGAGACAAAGTATGAACCAAAAGGATGTCACCATTACATTTGAAGGCAGGTTCAGAACTCCAAGGGAAAGGGAACAGCCTGTAGCAAATGAGAGACAAAGTATGAACCAAAAGGATGTCACCATTACATTTGATTTGAAGGCAGGTTCAGAACTCCAAGGGAAAGGGAACAGCCTGTAAAAGGTATTTTTCTCCAGAAAAATTTTACGTTTTTCATGAACATATTTTCTAATCACATTTTTACCTCACGTATTTTCTAATCACTATAGTATATTTTTTAACAAAACTCCCAAAAATAGCAATCCAACTCATCAAATTTTCAGCTCCCCTCAACTGACCACAAGCATTTTTTTTCAATCTACAACGTATGTGCATGGAGAATGTCGCGCCCCACTTTTCGATTGAATGTGTGATGTGTGTGTAGTGTGGTGTGAACGTGTGCAAAATGAAAATAAAGGCCATGGGACTTGATAAAGCGACGGTTTGGCCATATAAGTTCAAAAAGGGTTTTTTTTTGAAAAATGGAGTCGCCACTTGGTATAGAGTTAGGGTGTACCAAGTCACCCAAAAATGATTTTTGTTTTTGAATGAAAAAAATAAATAAACCCTTTTAAAGAACTTTTGGGTCTACGTAACCAAAAAGAGGGATCGGGGGTCACATTTGACGAAGGGGAAGGCAAGGATAAAAATCCAAGGCACCCCTTCGACCTAGCCAAGGCTAGTTGCGTGACTTAAACCAATTTTCCCTAATTTTTCTACCCAAGGTATGTATCGCGTATTGGATATGTCTATATGAATGCAAAAACCTAGACCTAGGGGGATTGGGGGAAATTTCTCTTCAAAGGTTGAGTGGTGCCAATCACATTAATTGTGAAGCCCAATAATGATCCTTTTGGAGAGGTCACGCCTAAACCGAAATGACGTGAAAAATGAGTGGAATGCATGCCATGTGAAAGTGTGAGTTGTGTGAAGTGAGAAAAATGATAAAAGTAATAAGGTAAGAGTGAAGGTGTGCAAATGTAGATGAAAGTACTCATGTGCGAGTGAAGATAAAGTTGTTCGTGTGCAAGTGAAGATAAAAGGGTTCGTGTGCAAGTGGAGATAAAAAAGTGTTCGTGTGCAAGTGAAAGTGATAAAAAGGTGCATGTGTGCAAATGAGACAAAAGTGAAAGTGTAATGATAGAGTGGATTGAGAATGCATGAGTCTAGGGAATTCATGCATATTGGGTATGGGGAGACCTAAATCGTGACTTGATTTTCCCTTTGATTAGAAGGCGAAACTAGCGTGCTAAGGCTATCGAGTAGCCACACTCGCTCGTTTCCCTTATCGGAAGGGGACTCTCACGCAAATGTACCCTATAACTAGTATGAGATGCAAAAATCCTAAAATGAGGGGAAAAGGGGCTCGAGGAGCATGCCAGATGATAAAACTAAGGAAAAATGCATGATATGTAGTGAACAAGCAAATGATATGCTAATGAGGGGAAATCCCTAAGGGTCTAGCGTTGGACTAGCCCATTCTATGAATTCCGACTAGCGTTGGACTAGCGGAAGCGTACATTCATCCATTCCATTCATTCATGGCTATGAAAGCAAGTAGACATGCCAAAATACTCGTAAACACATAGCACATAGCATTTAGCATGCTCGACTAGATGCAAGAGCCTAATAAAGCAATTAAACATGTAGCAACAAAAGCAAGCAACCAAGGGGAAGGGGAAGTGGACCAGATGCTCTCCGAGCCCTATCTATTACAAGCCAAGAGGTGTACACATACCCCATAAAAGCATAAAGGGGAAGGGGAAATGGACAAGATGCTCTCCGAACCCTATCTATTACAAGCCAAGAGGTGTACACATACCCCATAATGAATAACTTAAATAAAAAGCAAAAGTAAATGAAATAAAGGAAAGGAATTAAAGAAAGGCAAGGAAAGCAACGTAGACATGCAATTCACACTTAGCACGTTGGATCACATAGGAGAAATGAAAATCAAGGAGATAGAGGTTACCTCCCTTGCAATTGAGTCCAAATGAAGTGAAATCACTTATTTATCCTCCAAAATAAAAGAAATGGTCAAGGTACCAATTTATTTGGAAAAATTAAAGAAAATAGGCAAAACATCAACTCACTTGATCATAAAGCCCCTAAAGTCATGACTTAAGTGCAATTGACAAAGCATGGTAGTTAATTGAAGCAAACAAGCAATGAAGTTGCAAAATTAAAAGCTACCAAAGACCAAATTGAGGAAATCATGTGATTGATTGGGCCATAGTAGAGTTAGATAAGAAGCAAGGGGTTAGAATGCAATTCTTCCTTTATATTCATGCATGCAATCTACGTAGGAGAAACTTCCTTTGCAGCAAATTCTATTTCCAGCCGTGGCTTCTTGCCATTATCATGCAAACACAGCCCAACAAATATCCAAACTCTACCTATCAAACGTCACTTAAGACGTGCAACTGCATTACAGGATTGAAGCAGAGAAATTGAGCTAATCATCCAAGGTAAAAGGAACATAAACAACAAAGAAAGAAGAACAGAAAAAATGCAGCAGGAGCTTTCTTCTTCATTTGCCATTAGTTTCATGCAATCTCCTTATCCAGATTAAATGCATTCATGCCGAACATCTCAAGGAAGTCCTGATTGGTTCTCTAACTAAATAAAAGGTGCAAGAAATTGGGACAAGAGAGAGGAAAAGGAGTGAAACATGACTACTATAACTGAACCTTCTTGCTGGTTTCTGGATTCCTTCATCTTTTCTTTGCATATTTCGTTCAAAGCAACTAATAATCCGGTCAGTCATCAGCTACCCAAACTATGCAGTCCATTATCACAACTAAACAACAATCACATGCGAAGATTTAGGAGGACAGAGCATACAAAATATAAGGAACAGCAAATTTCTGCAACTATGAACCAGCGGCTGCCTTTTCTCAAACTTGCGGCAGATTCCAGCAGCAATTACATCCATTTCATCATACAAACAAGTTCATTAAAACAGAAATATTGACCCAAATCAAACATGAAATCTTATTTGCAGGTTTAAGACAGAAAAACTGAATTGGTGAATACCCAAAAACAAACAAAAATAGCAGTAAAAAAAAAAAGAAACAAAGTGCAGCAAGAATTTCAGCCACCTTAGAGCTCATTAGCGGATTGGAGAGCTTGTGGTGGATTGCCGAGAACCAACCTAACGCAATGGACTAAATATGCAAACTAATAACCCATTCAAAGTTCATTTTGGGTTGCATTCATTCAAAGCTTCCTATTGCAAAAGCCCTTGGCAACTTATCAAGACATTAAAACCAGTTTTACGGGAGTGTTTCATGGAGAAAGCAAAACAGAAAAACATTGAGAACGACATACAATTTTTCATCATTCAAACAAAGATCCCAACCATCATCTTAACAACAATGCATTGTTTAAGCCTTTCATTGAATGGATTAAACACTAACACACACGAAACAGCCTAAGATAATGCATCAGGCTACACCACAAACACGTGCATCTTCCGAACGCAGGGAAATGTAAAAATGCAGCAAGATGCGACAAGAACACGACAGATTTCACACAACTTCCTCTTTGCAAATCCAGCATGTTTACAGCATTTATGTGACCCCATGAACTTGTAAATACCCTACTCAAAGCTCCCAAACATCAACCCGACTTACTTCAAATCAAACAGCAAATCATGATTTTTATTACCGCCTTCCTCCTCCCAGAAAATCTGAACACAAAAGACTCCATTTTTTTGGTATCTTCAGCAGTTTTTATCCGATGTAATGAACCCAATGAATCAACAAACCCACAAAACACTAGAGTTCAAACTCATTGCTTAGCAAAAATTGGGAGATACACGCTCCACAGGCCATATGGAAGCTGGTAGAGACAACGGCAACCCACAACAAAAACAGAAAACTAAAAGCAAGAGTCCAGAACCTCTGGTTTACTAAGTTAGAAGCTTCAGGGAAATGATATAAGACTAACTAAAGAAAAAAGATAGATTTACCTGAGGATGCTAGCGTAATCCACGAAGGTGAGGTATTTCAAGGAAATCACGAAGACTGCCAGGATGAACCCAGAAATTATGCTTCAGCGTTTTCCAGCAACGCAGATCCCGTTACTTCAAGCTTCAACCTATTGGCCTGGGAGATAATTTCAGTCACCTACTGTTGACCAAAGCTTGCCCCTTCTCTCTTTTTCCACTCTCGAAGCTTTACCTCACTCCTTCTAGTTTTCTGGTTCACTCTTTCGGTCCCCCCCTTGCCTGATGCCGCCGCCACTTTTTCTCTCGGCTCTTTTTCCTTCCTTTTCTTTTGCTTGTGTTTCTATCCCCCGTTGGTTCTCCCTTTGCGGCTGTCTTGCGGCTTTCCTTTTATATCTAGGAACCACAACCCTAAACCTTCAGCCAGCTCTTCTATATTTACAGCCCAAGGGGCTGCCCGAAGTCCTCCCTTGCAAGCTGCAAAAACGCAGCTTGCAAGTCGCGTTTCTCTTTTTTTTTTTTTTTTTTTTTTTTTTTTTTTTAATAAATACAGAAATGAATAAAATAAATAATAATAACACAAATTGCCCAAAAACCAGGTAATAATAATAATAATAATAATGAAATAATTTAAAAACTAAACAAACTAAAAACAACAAAAATGGCCATTTTTTTTCCATCTTTTTTTGTTTCATTTTCATATTTTTCATTTTTTCTTTCAAGAAAGCAATTGGAAATTTAAAATTAGCAAAACGACCTAAATCATATTTTTTTTTGAATGCTTTTTTTCTTTTTTCTTTTTTTTCTTTTTCAACAAATTCTATGATAAAACTTAAAAATAAAAATAAAACTGGAAACTAAAAACTAAAAATGAACACAACAAATAAAAAACTAAAAATGAAATTTCACCAAAAATTTGGTGTCTACAGTTTGCCCCTCTTTGTCTGAGTTTTGGAAAAACTTGAGACAAAGAAGTAGACACCAAATACTCACCTGTGTTGTTGGGCTGCAAAAGACGCTTCTGAAATGAGGACTGACCTCTTTAACAATTTTTTGAGAAATGGTATTGACCCAAACAGGAATTTAAATGGGACTGACCCGAACAGAAATTTAAACGGGACTGACCCGAACTGAAATTTTGAAATTGGGATAGACCCGGACAGAAATGTAAAATTGGGATAGACCCTCGGGATAGACCCGGACAGAAATATAAAATTGGAATTGACTAGAGATAGGAAATTCAAATCATGGGACTGGCCCGAGCAAAACTTTGAATTGTGGGACTGACCCGCATAAGCTTTGAATCGTGGGACTGACCCGAAAATGCTTTTTGATCGTGGGACTGACCCGAATGAGCTTTTTGATCGTGGGACTGACCCGAAAATGCTTTGACCGTGGGACTGACCCGAATAAGATTTTAATCGCGGGACTGACCCGAACAGGCTTTGAATCGCGGGACTGACCCGAAAATGCTCTTGATCGTGGGACTGACCCGAAAATGCTTTTGATCGTGGGACTGACCCGAATAAGATTTTGATCATGGGACTGACCCGAAAAATGCTTTTGATCGTGGGACTGACCCGAACAGGCTTTGAATCGCGGGACTGACCCGAAAATGCTTTTGCTCGTGGGACTGACCCGAAAATGCTTTGATCGTGGGACTGACCCGAAAATGCTTTTGATCGTGGGACTGACCCGAAAATGATTTTGATCATGGGACTGACCCGGAAATGCTTTTGATTGTGGGACTGACCCGAAAATGCTTTTGATCGTGGGACTGACCCGAGCCTGCCGTGATAAAATTTGTATTGATTTTTGATTGATGATTTTTCTTTTTGCTTTTCTTTTTGACTTTTGAAAATCTTTCCAAGAAATTAATTTGCCCCAGTATGATGAATTTTTGCAATGTGAGTCCAGAGTTGATTCCATATCGTCATGCTATTGCATTTTTGATGAAATTTGCTTGCGACATTTTCAATCTGCCTTTGTTCACCGAAGGACTCTTTCCGACACCGATTCCAGCGCGAGGTGTGATGACTTTCATTTGTGCATGCCGTTTTTCTGCAAAAAGAAAAGAAAACAAAGAAATTGCCACCATCATTTGATCCGTTTTCCTTTGAGAATCGTGTAAACATGAGTCTTTCGATGCCTTTATCAACTTTTGTTGCGGCAGCCGACTGAGTTGGATTTTTCACCCTAAGGCTTTTCCGATTTA